>NW_024804405.1:0-3327 GCF_019175285.1 Sceloporus undulatus
AGGCAGAGAGGCTGATCAATGAAGCCTTGGGGATATGATAGCAGCATGCCATTCCCAAACGACAGCTCCATTTCTCATGGAGAAATGAAGGCCTTGGGAAAGGAGAGTATCTCTCTGAGGAAATGTCCCTTAGAAGAAATCCATTACTTGGGGAATAAGCAGCCATGATCTTGCACTGAGAATAGGCTTCCAGAGGGTGAAAGGCTCCTGGTACTGAGTAATTTGATCACTGAAGGCATAAACAGTTGGGTTTGTGAGGAACATGTAGTTCATACTGTCACTTTGCATCCCCTGGTAGATTATTGGGGCAGAGTCAGTGATTGTGGTATACACTGGTGATATACAGTCGTGAGGTTGTGGACTCCAAATTTTGTTCTAAGAAACCAATCCCAACTGGTAAGTCAGGACTTCAAATATCACTTTCACTGTAGTGCTACCCATTCCATGTAGAGGTCCTACTAGACAGGTAAAATTGCAGGCATGGGTGAGATGGTAGTTTATGAAGAAGATAATAAAATTCATGAGTACCTACAGAACATTTTTAGATAAGCCAGGGCAACGCATGCATGTTCAGCAAAGTTTCCAGCATCCATCCACCCCATCTGCATGTAGCTTTATATAAAAAAATATATATTCATTTTCCACACACAATATCAATATAATATCAATACAATTTGCCTACACATTTTCAGTGCTTCAGTATCATAATGCTTAAATATCACAATATCTCATGAATCCATCTATCCTTTTATCTTCCATTTTTCATTTCTATCATCATATCCTTATATAAAACTAATTATGTAATTCTCCATCCATTATATTGCTATTGGATTTCTGTGGCTTCTTTGGCTATTTGCATGTTTTAGGGCTGTTCTTTGGCTTGTTTCCTGTTGTTTGTAAGACACCATTCTGTTAGCTGACCTTGGATTCCTTACTAATGGTTCTAATTCTGCTTCTCTCTAATACTGATGCCTTCATGTTTTCTGCGCTCTGATCAAGGGCTGACTCCTCTCCCTGTTGTTCTCTTGACTGTCAGCCTCTGTTTAGACACTTGCAGCCATGGAACAGGACACTATGGCTGAAAAAGTCAGGAAGGAAAATGAGCAGTCAAGAGATATCTGGAGAGAGAAATCATGTTGAAGTGTTTCTATGCTGACGATAGACACCGCTGAGCCAGGATGAAGGAATCAGCATGCTTTGTTTTAAAATATAATTTGGCAGGAATAGTCCCAATTAGTCCTCCATCATCCCACTTTGCCAGCTGTTTTTAAAATGTCTCAGTTTCTCGCTCCTCATTTCACTTTCTTCCTTCATCCTAGGCTTATTTCAATAGCTGCAAAATACATCAAATAGAATAAATAGTTTGCACTCAGTTAAATCAATGGAGGGAGAAGAGGAATGCAATTTCACCATTCCCAGTTGGCTCAGGTGAAAGCAAACTTCTGAGGCCTCTCCTGAGGCCTCTGCACATTAATAACTTTTACCATCTTGACCACACTCTGATGTTACTTGGCAAAATATTTCCCAGTTTTCATCTGTGCAATGTTGGAGGATATAAAATACAAATATACTGCAGAAGACAACAACCTGGTAGATGGAGAAAACCAAAGGAGACATCTCTGGATACCATACTGGGAAGGCTAATTTTGACTGTCCCTGCCAAACTATTCTACAAAATCTACAACAAAAGGTATATGGGGGCAGATAGTGTTACTCAGTATACCAAAAATAAGGACATCATGACCTATAGGCCACATGCTCTCCTGGGCCATTTTTGAGATGCCCACAACCCTTCCCCCATTTCCCCTCTTTTTTCACAAAAATTGATTTTTTAAATTTTTAAAAATAAAAAAATTGCTGGGAGAAATGGGTTCAATTTTACCATGCTCCCCCTGGGCTATGTTCAGGTCAGTTGAGTCCTTTCTTCAACCAGGAAGTGAACTTGAGATAACTTCCCGTTGAGTTCCTGATAGAAAAAATTACTCCCCTGGGTCTAAAACATGCCAAAAACATGGCAAACTTGACCCTTGTTGTTCCTAGAGTACTGGAGGTGGGAGCTTTTCAAGAAAAAAGATAATGTTAAAAACTAAAAGAAAAAGTGTCAAAGTTGGAGGAGATACCGTCCTCCAAGTTTCATATAGAAGGTCAATGCAGTCCTGCAACCTTGAGCAGATGTCCATGCATGCTGTATAACAAAACAATATAGCATGGAAATGGAAGTTGAGACTGTAAATACAGGTAGACTGGGTTAATAATTCATGTTTTGGATATATTTTTTTAAAAAAAGGCTAAAATGTCTAGGTAAAAAACTTTCCCTAGAATCATGGAAATGGCCAGAAGGGAGATGACTATAAATTTAATCATCCGTGGTTCTCAAGAACTAGCACGTGATTTGGAAATGTTGTTCACCCAGTTGCAAACATTAACCACAGTGCTATCAAGTTTAATTTATATGTAAGCAAAAAAAATGGCCCAAGAAAACCAACAGAGTCTCAGTCAATGCCAAAAGAGGAGATTTCTCAAAAAACGAAGAGATTACTACAACAGAAGTTGAAAAGGAAAAATCAAAAGTGTAAAATCTAACAAGAACATGAGGGATTTCTCAAAACCACAATAAGAGAAGGTCATCTAGAATCTATACTGATGGTCAGGAAAGGTATCACAAAGTTCAACAGTCTAATGAGCATAGTCAAAGAAGCTAATGGCGAAAAGGACCCTTCCATCATAGAAAAACATACTGTACAAGTAAACAGAACAAAAAGAAACAGAAATTTGCACTGAACAGTTACAGTAAGAGATTCCCCCAAAAATGTTTTTGTGAATTTTGATACTCTTAATACCATTGCCCTAAATCCAAGTGTTAGTCTCAGCTACAATAGGGTCATTGCTGAATGTAAATCCTTATGTAAGTTCAATGCGTTCAATCTGGCTGGGTCTGAAAATTAGATTTAGGCATTATGATCAACAATTTTTAAAAAAAATCAGAAAGGGGAAACTAGCTTTAGAAGCAGTTTCAGCATGAAGATCAAGAAATTAAACAAATACTGAAGGAAGATAAGGTGACTGCAGATAAAGTGAATCAATCCTTTGTGCCTGTGTTCATTGCACAAGATCTAGGGAAGACATCTCTGGGAGAGATCATCCGGAGACACGGGGCGCGGTGTTATCAGTACGCTGATGACCCCCAAATATGCTTCTCTGTGTCCCCGACTGATGCAGTAACTAGGGATGGCATCTCTCCTCTAAATGCCTGCTTGGAGTTGGTAATGGGCTGGATGAGGAAAAACAAACTCAGCTTGAATCCAGAGAAAATGGAAGTACTAGTGA
>NW_024804405.1:3427-5437 GCF_019175285.1 Sceloporus undulatus
TCAGAAAGGGGAAACTAGCTTTAGAAGCAGTTTCAGCATGAAGATCAAGAAATTAAACAAATACTGAAGGAAGATAAGGTGACTGCAGATAAAGTGAATCAATCCTTTGTGCCTGTGTTCATTGCACAAGATGTAGGGAAGACATCTCTGGGAGAGATCATCCGGAGACACGGTGTTATCAGTACGCTGATGACACCCAAATATGCTTCTCTGTGTCCTCGACTGATGCAGTAACTAGGGATGGCATCTCTCCTCTAAATGCCTGCTTGGAGTTGGTAATGGGCTGGATGAGGAAAAACAAACTCAGCTTGAATCCAGAGAAAATGGAAGTACTAGTGATAGGTTCCCCCGGTCCGGGTGGTGAAATTTGCCCACCTGTCCTGAATGGGGTCACGCTCTCCCTGAAGGACTGTTTGCAGTTTGGGAGTGCTTTTGGACTCGTCGCTCCAGCTTCGGCTGATACGCCAGCTGCAACCCTATCTAGACCGGGGGGACCTTGAAACAGTGGTACATGCTCTGGTAACCTCTCAGTTGGATTTCTGTAATGCGCTCTACATGGGGCAACCTTTGTACCAAACCCGGAAGCTTCAGCTAGTGCAGAATATGGCAGCTAGGTTGGTCACTGGATGTCCCAGGGCCGACCATATAACACCGATTCTGCATGGTCTCCATTGGCTGCCTGTTCGCTTCCGGGCACAATACAAAGTGTTGGTTATAACCTATAAAGCCCTAAATGGCTTGGGCCCAGGGTACTTGGAGGACCACTTCTCCCCATATAGTCCTCCCCGCACACTCAGGTCATCTGGGAAGAATCTCTTGAGGATCCCGATAACGAGATATGTATCAACCTCACAAAGGGCCTATTCTATCTCGGCCCCTGGGATCTGGAATACCCTTCCTGAGGAACTCCGCTCCACCACCTCCCTGGATCTCTTTAAAAAGAGACTCAAGACCTTCCTGTTTCAGCAAGCCTTCCCCAATGCTCCTTGACGATATATGACTCCCCCCTATATGTACAGCATTACCAAGCACATTTAGCTGGCCTGGATTTGATGTATGGTTTTAATCTGTATTCTGAAATGTTTTTATTGAAGTTTTATTTATGCATTGCAATTTTTATCCTGTATTTTGTATTTGATATTGCAATTTTTACCTGTATACCGCTATGATCAACACGGAATAGCGGTTTATAAATAAAACTTATTATTATTTATTATTATATCTCTGCCCCAGCTGCCATTTTTAGCAGTCTGAGAAACTGAGGCAAGAAAACTGAAAACAAAGAAAGAGATCCAAGGGGAGGGGGTGATCCTGAAAAGTGCAGGTTGATTAGTTTAATGCTTGTTTGAAATAAACTGGTGGGAAAACAGTATTTAAGGTCAAATTATCAAGTACATGCTGGAAGCTTGGCTGGAAAAAGTCCTCATGCGCCCCGGAATAAGTAACAGGGAGCGCACCCACGGTGCGCACCCCATTACTTCTAATGTGAATCGAGCATACATGTTTTCCCTTACGTGGGAGGGGTCCAGAACGGATCCCCCACATAAGGGAAGGGTCCACTGTATATCTAAAGATGTGTCTAGCCAAGAAGAGTCAGCATGGTTTTTGCACAGGACAATGCTGTCTCACCAATATTTTAGCATTATTTGAAAGTGTCAGGAAACATATGCACATGGGTGAAATTATCACATATTCAAAGAAATACAGTTGTCACTAATAAAATATAAATTAGAACTCATTTTTTAACAAAGGCCATCTTTTCTCTCATTCTCAATGATGATAATACTCCAAAATCAAGATATAGTGCAGAAAAATCAAGGGTCGCCTCAGCTTCAACAATTAAAATTTTCTGTTTTGGAATAAGTGGCTGAAGTTGTGGTTTAAATAACCTGCTACTAAAACCTTGCAGCCATAGTATTTATTCACACAGCTTGCACATAAACCAAACTGGAAAGAGAGAGGAGAAATAGCTCTTATCATAGACAAATTATTTCTTTAAAGAAATTGTAC
>NW_024804406.1:0-5435 GCF_019175285.1 Sceloporus undulatus
ATGTGGATGACTTCATTCACACATTCTAGGTTTGTTATTCACACTATAGATCCACATCTATGCGAATATCAAGAATTCAGTTGCTCACACATGTCAGCGCTTGAATAAACATGGACTCTATAATGCAAATGTATTTGAAATGTGTTCAAGGCATGCAGAGTTTAATCCCAAATTTCCCTAGGTCTATTCAGATCAGTTATTCAGACTGCCAATGATGTCAATCTTTAAAAGAAAACTGGGGGCGGGGAGGGGGGCTGGTATTGATTATCCCAGGTTGTGGTTTTTTGGCAGCCCTCCCCAACTGATTCAGGTGCATTTTAGTTGCATGTGACTAATGGAGATTCATCCTGGATTCATCCTGGATTATTTTCATTGTCTGAATAGCCCCTGAGACTGACTTAAATGAGGGGAGCATGTTCCATAGTAAACCCCTGGTACTAGGAAAATGTTTTTCAATGGAGATGAAGTAGACACTAAGTTATTTTACTCGACTCAACATCACCTTTAGAGCTATAAGGCAGAAAACATCAGAGTTTACCCAGGCTAGATAGACCACACCATCCAGATAAGACTCTTGTTACTCACCACCCCACATAAGCATTGTGGGTGTGGCTGTCATTTATTTATTATTTCTGGAGAAATACCGTACATTTGAATTGTTATAAACTGAGGCAATACAAATTATGACTCATCTGTATGATTTTAGGATGAGTTTTAAAAGCACTGAACTTCTTAAACACATCTCAGAATGGGAATTATGAGGAAATTGTTGATCCAATTATTTATGTAAATAAGTAGATTTGATTGAAATATATATTTAGAAATCTTCACTGTGAAATGTTATAAATTAAATCAGGTCAGGAATAAGCATTAGAATTCCATCAACTTTCAGTTCTAGTAAAATGATTGCAGTTTAAATTACTAAGACCCTTGGATAAATAATTCAACGTGCAAAGGGCATTATATCAACTTAGACTATAATAAGGTATTATGACCTTACAGAGAGAATCCAAATAAAATAAAATAGAAGTCATTATGCTAACTTGCATATTAGAGACCCTAGTAAAATGAGAAGAAATGTCTATTTAGAGAGAATAAAAGTAAGGGTCAATGAAGTACAGGTAAGTGGTGGTGCTTTTTCATCAAGTTGAAAACCAGATGCTGTTGATGTACAGATGCTTGGTGTAATTTCTGCATGAAATGAACTGATAAATGTCAAATTTAAAAGAGAAGTTCCAAAAGGTATTTTCCTCCAGTATAGTTTGCATTTTTAATTTTAAATTTTCAAGCATGTTTTCCAATTTTATCAGGATGATGACACAAATAACTTTTTTAAAACAATGTTGTTCTGGAAAATTCTCTGACTGTTATTATGTCTCACTCCATTTGACAAAAAAGATGTATGAACACTCAAGGAGAAGAAAATATTAGAGAAATGCTCATGGATAAGGATGGGAGGGATTCTTGTGAAGCTAAGTGTGTGGGAGAATGTCCTGCCATTCATTATGGAATCAAAATACCTTGCCTCCATAAGATAGTAGTCTCCTTAACTTCCCACTTATCAATTAAACCACCTGGTGGGCTTTCACATTACCAAATTAAAGAAATATGATTCCATTTTAACTGTCATTGCAACATCCTATGAAATCCTGAGATCTGGCATTGCAGGAAGGATATTTAGAATTCTTGGCTAGAGTGCTAGAGTACATCACCAAACTCCAAGCCCCAGGAATCCATATAATATAGCCTTGGCAGTTGATGCTACCACATAGGTTAGGTGGGTGGGGGTGGGGGTGTGTGGCCTTGGTACATAAGAACACCTTGTCTCTCACCAGGAACCACATCCGTCAAACTTCCTTTATCGAGTGTATTTACTTGACCCTGAAGGCTAGGGACAGTCTGGGGATTCTGTTGGTGTATCGGCCACCCCGTGTGCTAACGGACTCCCTTAACGAGCTGACACAGTTGGTTGCGAAGCTGATGCTGGAAACACCCAGGCTATTTGTCCTGGGTGATTTCAACATCTACTTCGCGGCCAACTATGTTCCATCCGGTGCGGCTCGGGAATTCATGGATACCATGGCGGCCATGGGCCTGTCCCAGTTGATCTCGGGTCCAACGCGTTTTGCGGGTAATACACTGGATTTGGTCTTTTGTACGGATGCGTAAAATCCGTGAGCGGAAATAACTAATATTTCCCCCCTGTCATGGACGGATCATTTCCTCGTGGAGGCAAAAATCAAGGCTTCTACCCAGATCCCCCCCGGGGGTGGTGGACCTATTAGAATGGTCCACCCTCGAAGGCTGATGGAACCCAGAAGTTTCCAGGAAGCCTTAGAGGGGCACATGGTTGGAAATGACGGCGAATCTGTTGATGCCCTGACTGGTATCTGGGATACCGGTCTCTCTAGGGCTATACACAGTATCGCTCCCAAGCGCCCTCTCAGGCCTGCTTCCAAACTTAAGCCCTGGTATACGGAAGATCTCCGGGCAAGGAAGCGGGTTCTGCGACGGCTAGAGCATCGCTGGCGGAAACACCTACGCTTAGCTGACAAGGCTCTCCTAGACCGCCTTTTAGAGGACTATGGAGAGGCGATACGAGCAGCTAAGAATTCGTTCTATGGTGCTCGAGTCGCATCCGCGGAGTCGCGTCCAGCAGAGTTGTCCAGGGTAGTCCGGGAGCTAACTCAGCTCCCTCCTGCCCTGAACCAGATCCTTGAATCCTGTGACCAATTTAACAACTTCTTCGCGGATAAACCCTCTCGGATAAGCGAAGGTCTTAACGCCGGCATTAAGGCAGAACCTAGGGTAGAGGTATCCAGAGCCTCCGTGGACTCTATTAAACTGGATCAGTTTGAGTCGGTTAGTACCGATGATGTGGACAAGATCCTTAGAAGCATTCGGAAGACAACCTGCTCCCTCGATCCCTGTCCCTCATGGCTAGCGGCTCAGGGGGGACCAGTGGTAACTTCATTGTTACACTGGATTATAAATACATCTCTGAGGGACAGGTAATTTCCATCCAGCTTAAAATTGGCCATTGTAAAACCGCTGTTAAAAAAGCCCTCCCTTGACCCCCTGATGCATAATAATTATCGGCCAGTCTCGCTACTGCCATTTTTGGGGAAGGTGATCGAGAGGGCGGTTGCAATCCAGCTTCAATCGATCTTGGATGAAACGGATTATCTGGATCCATTTCAAACTGGCTTTCAGGCGGGTTACGGGGTTGAGACGGCCATGGTCGCCTTGGTCGATGATCTCCGTCTGAGCATCGACAGGGGAAGCGTGTCCCTGTTGGTACTCTTGGACATCTCAGCGGCTTTTGATACCATAGACCATGGTATCCTTCTGGAGCGCCTGGCAGAGGTGAGAATCAGGGGCACTGTGCTCCAGTGGTTCTGATCCTACCTCTCTGGGAGGTTCCAGATGGTGCAGCTGGGAGACATGTGCTCCGATAAGAGGGCCCTTACATCTGGGGTCCCTCAAGGAGCCATTCTGTCTCCCATGCTTTTCAACATTTACATGAAACCGCTGGAGAGATCATCCGGAGACATGGGGCGCGGGGTTATCAGTACGCTGATGACACCCAAATAGTTTTCTCTATGTCTCCGACTGATGCAGTGACTGGGGATGGCATCTCTCCTCTCGTGGCCTGTCTGGAGTCGGTAATGTGCTGGATGAGGGAAAACCGACTCAGTCTAAATCCAGAGAAAACGGAGGTGCTCGTGATAGGTTCTCCTGGCCCGCGGATGGAGGTGGTTCCACCTGTCCTGAACAGGATCACACTTCCCATGAAGGACTCGGTACACAGTCTGGGGGTGTTCCTTGACTCGTCGCTCCACCTTACATCTCAGGTGGATGCGACGGTCAGGAGCACCTGCTATCAGCTTCAGCTGATTCGCCAGCTGCGTCCCTACGTGGGCCAGAGGGACCTTGAAATGGTAGTACATGCTCTGGTAACCTCTTGATTGGACTTCTGCAATGCGCTCTACATGGGGCAACCCTTGTACCATACCCGGAAGCTACAACTGGTACAGAATATGGCAGCCAGACTGGTCACTGGCATATCCAGGGCCAGTCATATAACACCAGTGCTTAAAGATCTGCACTGGCTGCCTATTCGCTTCCGGGAGCAATACAAGGTGTTGGTTATAACCTATAAAGCCCTAAATGACTTGGGCCCAGGATACCTAGAGGTATCCCCATACAATCCGCCCAGCACACTCAGAACATCTGGGCAGCAGCTATTGAGGGTCCCAGGGGTAAGATTAGCCTCCACATCTAGGAGGACCTTCACCATCTCGGCCCCGACCCTCTGGAATTCGCTGCCCATAGAGCTCCGCTCGGCCACCTCCCTGGCCCAGTTCAAGAAGGGATTAAAGACCTTCTTGTTCAAATTAGCATTCCCGGATACAGGCTCCAGTTAGTCTCCCCCCCCCCAACAGCAGTGGCAAGCTGGCCAGAATCGGTTTTAATATAATTTTTTAATGTAATTTTTTATTGTATTTGTAATTGATGTATTGCATAATGTTGTGCACCGCCCTGATTGTAAGAAGGGCGGTATAAAAATAAAACTTTTATTTATTCATTCATTTATTCTTATTATTATATTGTCTGATGTACCGTAATTGTGTTCTGTGAAAGGGTCCCTGTAATAGTGTTCTGCCTCTGTTCATACCACCAGCTCTGTGTCCCTTTTGTCAAGCTTTCACATCATTTCCTCCAGCGTCATTAGAAGTATAGTGTCTAGATTGAGGTAAGTAATAGCACCACTCTATTCTGGTTTGGTCAGGCCTCACCTGGAATACTGAGTCCAGTTCTGGGCACCACAATGAAAAAAGGATATTGAGAAACTGGAGTGTGTCCAGAGGAGGGCGACCAAAATGGTGAAGGGTTTGTATCCAACCTTTGTGGAAAAGTATAAAAATATTCAGTGTGATAGCAATACAAAAAATTATCTCTCTCAATTTCATTGCATTTCTACCAGCATGTTTCCCCATTCTTGTCTTGCTTTGGTGACATTATTTTATCCCTCTGAAACTCTGGGCCAGAGCAGACAGACGGGAAGAAGAAGCCTGACTCTGCTCCAGCCAGAATCAGGTCAGAACCATACCGACCACACGACCCACTTCCAAAGCCAGAGGATCTAGCTTGTGCTGCCAGGAGCCAGATTATCTCATCTTTGTTTTGTTCCGATCCAAAGGACCAGAGTGTGGCACTGGTGCAGCTTTGGACTGCTTTGGAGGCATGTGTCATTTGAATGCCACGTCTTCAAAGTGGCCAGAAGCCACTTCATTTGGCCCATTTGGCCTATTTGGCCCTGGCCTTTGTGAGCTTTTTAAAAATATGTACACAGTTGTACCTAATGTATACATTCATTTATGCATTTAATATATGCATTTCTTCCCACTGAATGAAACAAATTTGTGTGCAGT
>NW_024804407.1:0-4694 GCF_019175285.1 Sceloporus undulatus
GGGGGGGGGATATAAGGAGGGTCAACTGTATTAACTTCTTTCTTTGTCTCAAAGGTGCTACAAGATCACTTTGCATACTGACTTTCCAGACTAACAGAACTATATCTTTGCATCTGAAGAAGTGGGTTTATATCCACGAAGGTGCATGCTAAAAAACAGTCTTAAAGATACTGCCATGTTTCTTTTTTTCTCCCCCTCCCTTCTTCTTTTTTATGGACTAGAAATGGATTGAAATTGGAAAGAGACAGATCACCCATTCCTACACTCAACTCACTTCCCTTCATGATCAAACCCAAATCCTTGGATGCTCTTGTAAATAAAACCAACCACAAAGAATTTTAAAACCTCTTTTTAGAAGTCCACAAAACTTACACTAAAGAGTTTTTCGCACAGCTAAAAAAAAGGCTTACTTTTCCTGGTTTGAATCCTTTTCCAGGACACTCCCAAGTATTATCACACCAAAGGAACTCCAAATTCACCATCGATGCCACCACCCGAGTGCAGCCCAGATGCACTCCATGTGTGCTTCAGTGGCCATTTTTCAAAGATGGGAGCTTTCCAGCTTTGAAAGCGGTGCTTAGGAGCTGGGCTGAAGCTGGGCTGCACTTGACCAGCAGCATCAGGGGCAAATTTGGAGTTCCTTTGGTATGATAATACCCGCCTGCATTCCTGCAAGTAACTAACACAGCTTCCACTCTGGAAATTGATGCTTGTAAATAAATGTTGAAATCAAAGAAATGTGCTCCAAAGTTTAAATAAAAATAATCAAATAATCAAAAGCACGAACACTTCTAATACTTTTAGTTATATCATCATTGTTCAGACAGAATTTGCCTAGACTCCCAGAGGAATAAGCAAGCGTGTTCAGTGAGACGTCTAATTCAGCTCTAGATATTGAAAAGAAGCATTAATTACTCCCTTGATCAACATACCTGCTCAGAACTGCATATGGTTCACTGCAAGCAACTGAAATAGAAGTGTCATAGCTACAGTCCCACATGAGGAGAATCTCTCCAAGATGAAGTCTCAGTTTCAAAATGGGAGCTGAGAAACATATGCCTGTGCAGAAATATTATTTTTCAACACCAAAAATGCTACTTCCTGCATAGAAATGCTTTTTCAGCACACACAAAAATTGTAAATTTTGTGCAGAATGAGCCATGAACTAGGAAGATTGTCACTCATCCAGAATTCTTCTCATCAGGCTTTCTCAATATAAAGAAACATGTTTTTTGATGTTTTTTTTCAAATATTTTCAAATATTGTTTTATCCTTACTCAAAAGGGAATGCTGGAGGCAGGGAGTGGTAATGAAGTGTTGGAAATATGTTGGCTCCTCCCCACACCCCTTGAACTAGACTACTGTCCCATGTTCAGTTGAGGATACCATCCAGTTGCCAATGTGAAACTGCACACTTTATGTGTGCATGATTTGTGTTTTCTTGTGTACACCCACTTTCCTGACAAAGTGTTTCCTGGTGAAGAAAGAGGATTGGAGACTTATGGTGCCTTACATAAGAAATATTTTTATTTACAAATGCAGATGGGAATCAAGGAAGCTCTCATGCGGACAAGCCTATTGCCAAAAAACGCATCAGTCCCCATAAAGTAGCCACATACCTTCTAGCCTCCAAAGACTGATTCTCCTTTCCAGCCAGAAATCCCTTAGCAGCATTTTCCAGCAAGCTCCCAACTCAGATTGTTGCCCTCTCATCTGTCCAGTTCAAATAGCCTCTAGGAAAATAGTAATTCATGGTAAACTAAGCTAAGATCTAAAAGAGGTCATAATAGCTGCAAAAGTTCTATCTGAAAAGCTACTTTGCTGCTACTACCCCTACAGAATACAAGATAGTGTATCTTTTATTCCCAACATGTTTTGAATGCATTTCAAAGCAACTGATAAATTGATGAATTGTCTTGACCAATAAGGCAATATGCCCAATCAAATCTATTCAAAACAGTGACTGAGACAGACTTCCTGCCTCATTAATAAAGACAATTTCCTTCCAAAAAAGGTTTCCATATACAGCTGTTTCTCTATAAACCAAGTCATCCCTTACCAGCTGACATCTGCAGGCTTTTTCATAACATTTGCATAGTCCTCCCCTATTATATTTGACAAATATTATCCAGCTCCTGAATATTTTTAACCAATACTTGAATTGGAATAGCTTATGACAGAATTAAAAAGCTTGATACATACATTTAGAGGCACCCTCAACTGCTTATTTAACTTAAACCAGTTCTCAACTCTTTCTTAAACCTTTGTTTTCAGTAGCAGGTAAAGTACAGTACTTCATTTTAAAAATGGTTCACAGTCAGTACATATTGTTTGATGAGTATCTCACTGGAGCTTTTTTTAAATACAGCCTTCAAAAGGTCACCCTTTTCTACTCCTTTGCTCAGTTCTGGTATTTGTTCCCAGAAACTCTGACTTCTTTTGGCTAACCTTGTAAGGAGATTGTTCACCATCAATGAATTCCCACTACTGAATTCAGAACCTCACCCACATCTACATACCAAAGAATGACATAATAATCCTCTCCCTCTACTTAATTGAGCAAGACCTCAGATGATAAACCACATAGCTTAGTAAAGTGATTATTTTGGACTACAGCTCCCAGCATCACCCATGCTCCCAGCAAAACCCAAAAGCAACTTTCCCCCAGCTCTATTTATAATATAGATAGCACTGTGGTCATTCATCACAGGATTGGGAGTGATGATTTACACTCCAGAAAGCAAGTTCATTCATTCTCATAGAGCAATAATATAAGAAAGATGATGTGAATGAACTCTTTTTTAAACAACTCTTTGTATTCCTTCCCACCAGCCTCTGTCAAAAGATCATCTTGCACATTGCTACCAGGTTATACACATTCTTTGGTGGTTTGGGTTTTTAGATTTTACAGTTTAGTGATCAGTGTGTATGTGTGTGTGTGGACATCCCTTTTTCCCCCCTTGGATGAACCATGTGTCACAATTACATAGCACTTAAAGGGCAACTTCAGATGTAATTCATTCATAGGCAGAACATAATTATACAATATATGCCGAATGTGACAAACTCCAGCTTGATTTAGAGCAACTCTGTAGGATTCACCACACACAGAGTGCCAAGTTGTTAAGTTGGAATGAAATCCTAGGTACTCCCAAGTGACTGCTTAAGGATCAGGATGATAGTCAGTATGACGGGATAGACATTACATTTCAACATAATACAGAACAGAATGGCTCTTGTCATCTTCTCTTGTTGGCAAGCTCAGAAAACAAATCAGCAATAACTCTGTTATTCTGTGAGCACAATGCTTGTAATCTTAAAATCAGAATGGCACCTGCTCAATGACAACATAAAATTAAAAAGTAAAGAAACCAAATATCAGGAAAGTGAACATAAAACAGGGCAAACTAGATTTGCATTTAACCAACTATAGCTATGTAAAAAGCAATTTCATAAATCCCAGTTAGGATCAGGGCCATGAAAGATAGTTTAATACTTTTCCCCAGATTCTTCATGAAAATAGTGCTCAATGGAACTACTATTTGACCCTGATGGAAATCCCTGTTAATTCCAAAGTGAGCCACTGGATCTTTTTAGCCCAAATGTTTATGTTAGGTATGCATCTTCATTTTAATAGTCTCAACAGCCTTGTTGTTCTTCAAGCTCATTACTACAAATTTGGGATAAGGAGCACCAGGTTCTGGGTGCAAATGTGGCCCTCTTATGGGATCCCACTCTGGCACTCTAGGGCTGCTTAGATGGCCATGTCCCTTTACCAAGACACCATTTTTTTTCATAGTTTCCAAGCTTCTGTGTGGCTTTTCCTCATATTCCAAAAGGTTGAAATGCCTCTCCTTAGGCTTAGTTATTGACCATAAGAACATTAATGTCAAATAGTCTGGTATTTCTGGCCCAAACACTTGCCTTGGCCCTGCCCAGCACAGCAATGTAGCCTTCCAAGAACTTACCTGAAACTGAATTTGACCCTCACTAAAATACACATTTGCTTCAGAACTTGGATGCATCACAATATGTTCAACAATGTTCTCAAATATATTTCATCCCATTCCTCAAACTTATTAGGTAGAAGGTTTAGGAAAATCCCTTCATGCCTTACAAACAAACAAAAGGGGCACAAGTTGTTTAGCCACCAATACACATAGACTTTGTTCCCAAGTTCCCACTGAATTCACTGCATACTGCCTACATAATGTAGGGCCAAAACCCCCAATCAGATCTGGATTGTCTTCACAACACCTACATCCAATCTGGGGCTTCCTTCTTCTAACCCGCATTAAAAAAAAAACCCTTCTCTTGACCCCTCCTCTCTGTCTAGCTATCGTCCAATTTCTCTTCTCCCCTTTCTTTCTAAGGCAGGGGTAGGCAACCTGCGGCCCGCGGGCCGGATGCGGCCCGGCAAGGCCTTGGGACCGGCCCCAGCCTAGTCCTGCCGCCGATTGCCGCCGTAGCCTTTGGCCTCTTGCATGAGGGCATGGGGCCTTTGGCCTATCAGCAGGAGGCGGGCAAGGGGGGGCAAGCGGCAGTCAAGGGAGGCAAGCGGCAGGCAAGGGGGAGCAATTGTCTATAGAAGCTTCTGAAACATGCATTTTTTTTTGCATGACCTCCATTTTTAAAAAAAGTGTCCTCCATTTGAAAATTTTGACCTACATTTGTCCCGGTTTATTTACTTAATT
>NW_024804407.1:4794-5434 GCF_019175285.1 Sceloporus undulatus
AAGCCAACTCCATCCTCGATCCCTTTCAGTCTGGTTTCCGCCCAAGGCATTCCACAGAGACAGCTCTCACTAAGATCTCCAATGACCTTTTACAGGCCAAGGCTAATGGCCTTTACTCTATTCTCATCCTTCTTGATCTGTCTGCTGCCTTTGACACTGTTGATCACTGTCTTCTAGTGGATATACTTTCTGAACTTGGGTTCTCAGACTCTGTTCTCGACTGGTTTAGATCTTACTTGTCTGGCAGATCTTTTGCAGTAGTTGCAGGGGGCCAGACTTCTTCCTTATCTGTTGGAGTTCCCCAGGGCTCTGTTCTGGGTCCCCTTCTGTTTTCTCTCTCTACACACTGTCCTTAGGAAAACTCATTAGCTCTCTTGGCTTTTCTTACCATCTGTACGCCGATGACACCCAGCTGTATCTTTCCGCCCCTGACCTTTCTCCAAGGCTTGAACAGCAAGTTTCGTCTTACCTTACAGCTGTCTCGCAGTGGATGCGCCATCGGCATTTGAAGCTCAACATGTCCAAGACGGAGCTTCTTGTCTTTCCTCCTAAGCCCACCCTTCAACTCTCCTTTTCTGTCTCTGTGGACAACATTTCTATTCAACCAGTCCAGCAAGCCCACAGTCTTGGTTTTATCTTT
>NW_024804408.1:0-5434 GCF_019175285.1 Sceloporus undulatus
GCCCAGGAGGAGGAATTCCACAGTGTTCTCCATCCAGAACAGCACCAAGCATATATGAGGGTGCCAAGGTTTTCATTTGGGCATGTCCTACAGTTCACAGGGCCTTGCCCTCTTTTGAAGTCAGGAGGACCTAGCTGGTCGCCCTGCTGGGAATTGGGCAGTTTTTGAGGCACCAGCCTCACCAAATGGGGCCTTGAACAGATTAAACCTGAACTCTCCCTGAAAGCCAAGACGGCTCAGTTGAGAAGGCAGGACTCATAGGAAGAGGCAATAAAGATAGGAAAGGGAGAAGGAGGCAGAAAGAGAGGGAGACCACACACCAGTTTAATGGACTCATATTAGGGAGGCCATGGGCCTGGATTTACAGGATCTGAGCAGAATAGTGGAGGACAGCAGGGAGATTAGCAGACAGGAGACAAAACATCTTTGTCCCATCCTTTTCCTGTTCTTATAGTGCCATCACCAGAAGATTTTTAGATGACAGCAAACTTATCCTGTCATTATCCCATCCAGAAAGCACAATCGGCCACAATCGCATGAAAGACTTTCAAACGACGTTGCACAGATCCCGTCATTGTCCTGTCATTGAAGCAGTGTTGCCTGGCATTTTGTATTAATGGGAATTCACATTAATGCATTGCCACTTCAATGACGGGATAATAGCACTGCAATCTGAAAGCCTTTTGTGGGATCACAATCAAACACAGGATAAGGATGGGGGAGTGAGCCCGTCCTTACCCCGTCTCTCTGTGATAATCTCTGGGGTCTTGGAGATGTCTCATCCACAGGGGACTTTATCACACAGAGGCAAATTGCTTAAATCCCATGCAGAAACGATTTTAAAATTAAAAATTCCTAATTTCCCAAAAGTAAAAATGCATCATTTTGTCAACTTTCCATTCAGGTTATTTTCATGTTATTTCTCTTTCAGGCAAATATTGTCTGAAAAACATCATGCATTTGTGGTTTTTTCCAGTGTGATAAAGTCCAAGGTCATCATGGGTGCAGGGCAGTTAACAACAACAGGGCAGTTAACAACAACAAGAGGCACCAACACTCTTGGGCAAAGAAGGCCAAAGAATTTATAAAACTACAAAATAACATTATTATTAATATTATTATTATTATTTTCCCTCTTCTCCTCAAGGTTGGGTACAAAATCCCAGGATTCCATTGGATGGAGCGACACATTTAAAAATGGTGTCAAACTGCATTACTGTATTGTTATTGAGTTGGTGCCCTTCTGGGTCTGTACATGCCTTCAAGTCACCTGTCAACAATGAATGTCATAGGGCTTGAAGTAAATCTCACATTTGGAAAGAGGAAAGGGCCGAAGGAGGTCCCCCAGGATGTCCCTATCATTTTTGTTTCTTCTAACCTACAAACCGGTAGAGAAGGACAGTAACAGCTGCAGCAGCAGCAATACACTGGGCAGTTCAGGACTTCAGAATCCCTGTATCAAAAATTTCAAGAAGAAGATGTCCTCTAAAGCTGCAGTGCTCTGCACAGTTTGTTCCATAAGTGTCCTTCAGTGGTATGATTTAATGTCAGCTGAAAGCACAATTTCCCCTTTCCTCTCATAACTGGACCTGCACACATTCTTGTTCCTTAAACTGAAGTGGTTTTGAAAGTTCTGCTCATCCCTAACTACCCTCCAGATATGTCGGACTTCAGTGTCCTTCACTTCCACCAGCAAGGCTGATGAGAATGAAAATGCAGGCCCCAGGTTGGGAAAGCTGTTTTGGGTTCTTAGACCATCTTGGCTTCCCTGTCTCAGACACACTGTAATGCACACTGAGAAATAAAGCAGTTTGACACCACTTTAACTGCCCTGGCTCCATCCTGTGGAATCCTAAGATTTGTAGTTTGGTGAGGTATTCAGCCTGGTCTGTCAGAGCGCACTGGTGTCTTGCCAAACTACAAATTCCAGGATTCAGTAGGACAGAGTCATGGCAGTTAAAGTGGTGTCAAACTATTTCTGCAGTGTGAATACACAAGACAGAATTTTCAGCATGCTTCCTCAGCCACTGTGAAGGTGACAATGTGGCACTGCCGAAATGTCTCAAGATCTTTCACTCCTTTTTAATGTATGCCTCCACTGCCACCAATTTGTGACAGTTATGGCCACTATTCCAAATCTTCACCGTGAGACTCTTTAAAGTGTCTCCTGCACTATATCTTTCTTTAGATGCCAGTCCTCTGGGTTTCAATTTTTCCCCCCAGCTTGGCATCAACTATTCTTCGACAGCCACTCACCCACTATCTAATGTGTCCCAAACCTAAAATTGTTAATGTTGGTAGCATTTTTAAAGGACTTCTGAAATTACTCAAGACAGCTGCTTGTTGAAACAAAGTAATAGATTTATTTACAAGTCAGGTTGAATACAGCATCTCTTTTAGTGGATGGTGTTCACAATGGATACGGTGTTTAAATACTTTATTAGATACACAGTTTATCAGTTTCCTTATTTCAGTAATAGTTTCATTATAACTTTATATATGTTCCCTTACAAACTAAGTCTCTCAGTACCTTTATTAAATGTTTTAAAAAACCCTTCCAGTTAACTGTGGCCTCATTCCCACTATGTTTTAAATTGGTTCACAAATCGGTTTGAAGTGATGTAAATGACCCTGGTTCACACTTGAACCAAATGGCTGAAGTGATTCAGAGAGGGGGCCATGTGCTAGACCCATTTAACCCACATCTTTTTGACGCTGATTTTTTCCTTGACTTTTTGGATAAATCAATTCTGTGTAAGTGTGAACCAGATGTGCATCGGAATCAATTTAAATTTGCCCTTTGGCCAGCTGGAGTGGGTCCATTTTGAATCAATTCATTCATCACTGTGAACCACAAGTGAGTCATTTTATTTTGCAGCAAGAAAATGCGATCAAGGGCAAATGTAGTGTGAACCATGCTCTGCTGCCAAACCGATCCATCAATTCGGGTCACAAGGCGATTTATTTGTAAGTGGGAATGTGGCCTCTGACTCCACTAGTCGCCAAACACTATATCTCCCGCAGGAAACTATACCAACATAATTAAGGACACTCTTTGGTATCCAAAACCCTTCCGAACTGCCCTCACAGTAGCCTAACCTATCCTCAATGGCTGCTCACCCCTCAGGGCACACTAAAACATGGACCTTAACTTGGGTACATAAAGCCCCTTCTAACTGCACTTCATAGCAGTCTCCCTCAGCCTCCTGGCTGCTAAACCCCTCAGGGCACTATAAAACACCAACCCTAAGCAACTCCAAACACTGCTCTGTCCCTCTTTTTATACTTGCTCCTGGGAGCAGCTCCCACCTTTTCTTGGCTTTGCTCTCATTGGCTGTTGCCAATGTTCTAATCTGTCTGTTGTCTCCCCAGCCAAAGTCACCAGTCATTAATACACCTGGGACTGTGGGAAATATATTTAGTTTGATAAAAGGCAGGTTCCAAGTTAATTACAATAAACGCAGCCACCTGAGGTCAAACTCAAAATATCTTGAAGAGAAAGGAAGCTTGGAAAAACTGATTATGAGTAACGAGTTGCCTGTGATCAATTGCCTTTCCTGATAACAAAGGCCTGTTACAGACAGCCAAAATAAAGCTGCTTCGAGTCACAGTGGAGGCATGATGTTTCAATGATTCATGCGTCCTAAGAGTCCAGAAGTCGCACCAAAGCCACGCTCCAGCCCTAAGGACTGGAGTGTGGCTTTGGTGTGGCTTCTGGACTCTTAGGACGCATGCATCATTGAAACACCATACTTCCACTGTGACTCGAAGCAGCTTTATTTTGGCTGTCTGTAACAGGCCATAGTATAACTAAGGTCCCAAACACACTGGAGAAATAATCCAGTTTGGGTCTGCTTTAACTGCCCTGGCTCAGGGCTGGGGAATTTTGGGAACTAGTTTTGTGAGACATTTAGCCTTCTCTGGTGAACTCTGGTGCCACAACAACTGCAATTCCCAGGATTCCCAAGCCTAGCACTGAGCCAGGGCAGTTAAAGTGGTCTCAAACTGGATTACTTCTACAGGGTGTTTTGGACCTTAGTTATATTAAAATTCTGTTGATCATGGATAATTTCACCCCTTTTACAATGTAACTGTAACCTTTAGTTAGTGTTATAGTTGTTCAGCATTGGGCTTGCTAAATTGAGGCACAGTATCAAATATTTTAAGCATTGCTGCCTCATGCCCTGTTGTATGTGTTGAAAAATGGAGAGAGATTAGTGTTTTCATCTCACAGGCCATTGTGTTTGTGGCATTCAGTTGTTTTGTTTAAAGCGGTCCTTCCTTGCTTTTTAAATTAGTTTTGAGAAATTGAAAAATAAAAAGTTACCTTCCATGCATAACTATTACGGTAACCTACCATCCCTGTGCTTTGGAATTATAACTGATTGCCACAAAACCTTGCCAGTGCAATGAAATGAAAAATGATGCCAAGAAAACTCGGCACTATTTATGCCGAAGAAGGTCATCCCTAAAGAGATGATTACTGAGACAACAATCCAGTCATGGCTTGAAGCCAAAAGCAATGAAAGTAGGCCAAGACCTGCCCCTTCAGCCTCATACCTCAGTTAATTTTAGAATAAAATGGGGGTGGAGAAGAACTATGTATACTGTCTTGGGGAGAAAATATAGGATGTAATTGGGCAAACTAAATAGAAAACAAGAAAACAGGAATATTTCACCTCTCATCTTTTGGTTGTGACTCCCCCCCCCCCAAACAAAGTTGCTGGAAAATTTCAAAATTGAAACAAACCAATCCCAAACTGGTGAAATCAGGTAGCAGATAAAGTGTCATGCTAGAGCTGGGGATACTTACAGGAAGATCACCACGTGCCTTTCCCAAACATTTTTCTCAGCCTGATTTACTACATAAGGTGGGAGTATGGGGCTAAAATAGGAAAGGTGGGTGGGGTAGGAATCGTGTTTGGCATCTTGAGTACCTTCAAGAAAAAATGACTATATGATGCCATAAATAATGACATACATGATTAAAAAGTACAAAACAACAACTCCCTTGTAGCTGGCTGCCCATCTGTTTCCAAGCATTATTCAAAGGCTACGTCTGCACTGAGTTTGACACCACTTTAACTGCCACAGTTCAGTGCTATGGAATCATGGGATTTGTAGTTTATTGTGGCACCAAAGCCCTCTGACAGAGCAGGCTAAATATCTCACAAAACTACAAACCCCAGAATCTTATAGCATTGAGCAATGGCAGTTAACATGGTGCCAAACTGCATTATTTCTGCCAATACAGCCAAAGTGTTGGTAATGACCTATAAACAGCTATATAGTTCAGGTCCAGGTTGTTTGAAGAACCATATTCTTCCATATAAACTTGCTCCTGTTCCAAAATCTTCTGGGGAGACACTTCCTACCAACCTCACGTATTTCTGATGGAAACACAGGAGAAGACCTTTTCATTGTATTCTACATA
>NW_024804409.1:0-5434 GCF_019175285.1 Sceloporus undulatus
TGAAAGCTGCAAAGGCGACAGGAGAAAAAGAAGAAGGAGGAGAAAGACGGTCAATAAATTGCCAAGATCCATCCTCACCTGCTGAAAAACGCTTGATTTTTCACTTGGATCTCAGCACCACCTTTAAAAAAGGACTCTAAAAAGGGATGGAGAAAGGGAGGGAATTCGAGGAAATAATCATCCTAAAAGTTTTGGAAGAGACAAGGGGGGGGCTCTAGTCCCCTGGCAGCCCACTTGTGGGAGCGAGAAAGGCGGGAGAAAAGCTTCCTCAAGGAATACAAAGAAACCAGAAAGGTCTAGAAAAAAGAGATCAGAGGCCATAGAATAGCTCCCTTCCTCTCTCTCTCTCTCTTTCCTAACTTACCAATGAGGATGGTCACCATCCCTCTCATCTTGGAATAAGTTAACGCGGATCCTGCCGCGGCTTCTGCTTTGACCGTCATGGCAAAGCCGGGCCAAAAGAGCAATAACAATAACAATAACAATCAGGGCAATCCCAAATGCTCCGACGCAGGAGCCCCGGAGGACGCGGAGCAGAGGGGCGAAGGGGCAGCGAGTGGAGGCGGAAGGGGAGCCAGGCAGTTGCGGGAAACAGCCTCTCTGTGCTCTCAGCTCCTTTCTGCAGCTCCGGAGCTTTTCGGTGGGGCTTTTATAGGCAAGGTCTGGGAGGGAGGGAGGGGGTGGAGCCCCGAGGAGCCTTGCCTTGCCTTGCCTTGCCTTGCCTTGCCCCCCAGCCTTGGCGCCCGACCCAGACGGCGCCCGGCTCGCCCTTCCTTTCCCTTTGGAAGAGAAGAGAGGAAGGGGCTTTTTCCACCTCCTCTTCCTCTTCCCTTCTTTTCCTTTTTTGCACACTGCAATTTTTTTTTGGGGGGGGGGGCACCTTGGACAGATGTGAGCAGCTCAAAGCTTCTCCAAAATGCAAAGGAAAAGGAACCCAGTCCCTTCCTGAAGGGGGGCCCAAACCTGCCCTCGGGTGAAGTTGGGGACCCCCTGAAGGAGATCCCTGAAAGGAGGAAGGCCGCTCTCCTGCCCCCACAGCCTTCTTTCCCCTCCCCAAATATCACTCGAGGACAAGTAGCAGGCCCTGCTGATGGTTAGGGATGATGGGAGTTGCAGTCCCCACAGCAGGAAGGACACAGCTTCCCCCTGCCCTTGCTGGCCAGCTGCCCGGTTGGGCTTCTCTTTGAAAGAAAGCCATCCGGAGTCCGTGGCACCCCAAGTTTTTAAATATTTGGCTAACCAGGGCAAAGCCAGGCTGGACATCTCTTGCCAAGAAAGCCCTCTCTTGCATCAGGCCTTTGGGGCCTTCTGGTGGGCCAAGAAAGGCAGCCCTGTTTTGTGGATTTGGGATCTTACTGTCATTTATTTATGAGGGGATATCTAGAGGCAGCCTGGTGTAGCGCTTTGAGTGTTGAACTAGGACACTGAGAGACCAGGGTTTGAATCCTGGCTCAGCCATGGAAACCCACTGAGTGACTTTGGGCAAGTCACACACTCTCAGCCTCAGAGGAAGGCCATGGCAAACCCCCTCTGAACAAATATTGCCAGGAAAACCCCATGATAGATAGGGTCCCCTTAGGCTTGCTATAGGTCAGAAACGACTTTAAGGCACACAACAACTACAACAACCAAGTCATATATTTGTTCCTGAAAAAAGGACAGTCCTCTTTTAAGGCAGTCCTGAGGCCAAGGAGAAAGAGAGGCCCCTTGCTATTTGGTGTACAGAAGCAGACTGGACTGGCTGTTAAATCTTTCTTTAAAGATGGCACAAGGCCAGCATTCTCCACTGCAGCTGGCTAGAAGGTGCAAGGCAAACCAAGTGACACTTGTCCAACCTCTGCTGCCTCCTGTTAGATCCAGACCTGCTGACATCCAGGATTTCACGGCTGCTCCTGGCCCAGAGATCAGCTCATGCCAGAAAGACCATAAAATGCCCTTGAGACACCCAAAAACACGCAGCCACCAGCACCACCACAGGCCCGGAGGAAACTCACAACCACATCATGACGAAAGTAACTCTGCTGGTTGTTTGCCCTCAGCATCAGTTTTACAACTCCTGACCATGGAGTTTCTATTCTTCTCCATTCTGGCTAATCAAGCTTGGTGAATATTTGCTTAACCTTTACTTAGTGCCGGAAACTATTCTTGAGGGGAATATGCCAAACAATCAAAAGGCATACTTTTTGAGCTCATCGAGGAGTATTTGAATGATTGAATAACCCTCCCACAAACCCACACACGGACCTGTGGAGATTAGGGCACAGGGATTTCCAGAATCAGGTAAGCCATGGATTCCTAAATGTGGATGAGGGTCTCTGACATTAGTTACTAAATCAATAGCTCCCCCTGACAGGAATTAGACCACATAAAACTCAGTGGGTATAATGCCTGAGTGAACCCATGAAAAGAATCGGGTGACAGTTCCCACTCCCACCCCCATTTCACCCATAGTCACACCATACACAGAGCAGCATTTTTAGTATTTGGGTATGTTCGTATCCCAGCAGTCAACCAGGACTGCTCAAAATTGGCACCAATTTTGAATCTCACAGTGGACCAATGTGCTGTGTGCCTTCAAGTGCAACTTAAGGTGACTCTATCCTGGGGTTATCTTGGCAAAATTTCTTCAGAGGAGGTTTGCCATTGCTTTCCTCTGGGGCTGAGAGAGTGTGATTTCCTTACGGTCACCCAGTGGATTTCCATGGTTGAAGGTTGGATTCAAATCCAGCATTCAAACCACTACACCACACTTGCTCTTTTTTATTGGAGGAAAACCAGGATATACATTAAATAAATAAATATGGCCCTACTCTGGTATAGCTTCAGACCTGCAGCCTCCGAGCAGAGTTCCCTTTCTCAAAAACAAACAAGCTCTTTTCACCGCGGGCCCTTTTTCTTTAGGAAATATACACCTCAAACCAAAAGAAAGAATTGTCTAGTGAAATACAGCAGCCGCTAGAATCAAAATGATTTCCTCTTATCTGATGGTATTTATTAACTGCCAAAGAGCATTGTCATTGTGGCAAGAGGACATAGTTTGTCCATTAGTTGCATCTGTTGGCAGCATCACAAAGCTGGAAGCAAATAGCTTCAAAAGAATCTTTCCCCCAAAGAAAGGCAGGGGGCAGGGAGGGTTAATGACCACTTTAAATGACCCAGAGAGTTTACTGGCAGGGAGGCAAAGGGCCAGCACAGAGTAATGCTTTGAGCATTGGACTCTGGTGACCAGAGTTCAAATCCCATCTCAAACACCAAAAACCCCTGAGTGACCTTGGGCAAGTCATATTCTCTCAGCCTCAGAGGATGGCAACGGCAAACCCCCTCTGAAGAAACTTGCCAAGAAAATCCTACAATCCTTAGGGCCACCCTGAGTCAAATATGACTTGGAGGCACACAAGAACAACAAGGCAAAGGTCTACTTTGGCTGCAGGGCATCAATACAGAGACGGAAAAGGGAGTTTTGCCTACACATCACACACAGCAGGGCAGTGCCTTACCAAAGTCCTAGATGACTCTTTTTTTTTCTTTCCTGGCAGCTTCAGCAATTTCTTGTCCGCCTCAAATCTCCTGATGTCAGTTTTGGGGGGTTTGGCCCCGTATCAAGGGAGCTGAGAATCGCAGAGCCCAAGGAAACCCACTCACTCTCCGGTGGACCTTTGTTGGGCACTAAAGGCAGCTGGGCTGGCTATGGGATGCAGCTTGATAAGCAAATGGCCTTTCTGTCAAGGCACCACAGGGAGGGAGTGACTCAGAGGAATTTCAGATTTCCTGCCCTGGCCTGGCTTTCTCAACACCAGAAACAGGGCCCCCTCCCACCAACAAGCGCTTCGAGGCAATCGGCTGGGCCTAGGCATTCATTGCTGCCTGGAATAAATGCCAAAACGCCTTCTTAAAACATTGGGAAAAGAATGGACACACATGTATTTTGTTTAAAAAAATGCAAACGTGCTGAGATGAATGGGAGGGAAGTGATGGAAATCTCCATGTTTGCAAAAGATGGGGGGAGGGGAGGGGAAAGAGAGAAAGTTGACTCAGCCCACAATTTTTCCTTTCTTTTCATTTTGCACAATCGTTCAAGAAAGAACGCAATGTGCCCATTGGGACAGCCTGCCTCTCTCCCTCTTGCCACTGTGTTGCAAAACACGTGGGGTTTGTTGATGTATGGAGTTGGCTGGGGCGGCATCCTCACTGCAGAAACAATCCAGTTTGACACGGCTCTACTTGCCATAACTCCATGCTAGGGAATTCTGGGAACTGTCATTTCTTGTGGCATCAGAGCTGTCTGCCAGAGAAGACAATGTCTCACAAAACTACAATTCCCATAATTCCACAGCATTAAGGCTTGGTGTTTAAAGTGGTGTCAAACTGGATTATTGCTGCAGTGCAAATGCAGCCAGAGTTTGCATAATCAAGCAGCCTTCAATGAAAGTGAACAGGAGGTGCCTTCAAACAGCCATGCCATAAACCTGTTTACTGGGGTAGAATTCAGCCTGGCAGGTTTTTAAGGGGACCTCCTCCTAAACTGACAGGCCCCTCCTCAGGAATGCATTCCTTTGAGGTCCCTATGATTCACCAGTAGAGCTCCCCAGGCACACTGTTGGCTTATTGGGCCCATCCCTCTCCACAAACCCATCCATCCCTTCTTTGTCTAAAGTGGGACATCCTTTTCTTTTTCCTGAAGCATCTTTTCCCACTCCAAATACTCATATTTGGGCTCCTCCCAATTCTGTTTCGCAAAAAAGCTTAACAAAGCCAACTGCTTCAAGAAGTTGGGGTTAGGAAACACCAAACAAAACAGGTCTTTGCCAGACCTTGTTGGGAAAGTCACTTAGGTAGTAACCACCACCACAACCCCAGCTAACAGTGACTGCATTATGGCAACTATGTTGTTGTTGTGTGCCTTCAAGTTGTTTCTCTTTTATGGTGACCCTAAGGTAAACTTATCATGGAGTGTTCTTGGCAGGAGTTGTTCAGAGGGGGTTTGCCATTGCTTTCCCCTGAAGCTGAGAGTGTGACTTGCCCAAGGTCACCTAGTGGGTTTACATGGCCAAGCCAACCTGGTCTCCCAGTTTCCCACCCCAACACCCAAACCACTACACCACACTGGCTCTATATAGCTCTGTGAGAGCTATAGTCCCCCATAAAGTGACGTCATAAATAAATTGCAATGAGAGCCCAAATCCACAAAACAGTGCTACCTTTATCGGCCCACCTAAAGACACAAAATGCATGATGCAAGTTTTCAAAGTGCCACTGGCGAGTTTAAAAAGTTTATATCATTTATTTTGTGCCTTTTGTTGGGCCAATAAAGGTAGCGCTGATTTGTGGATTTAGGGTGCTGTATGGCCAACATAGCTACCCCTGAATTCATAAATAAATTAATTCTTAAACTCATATGGATATCAAGCTGTGCTTTGCTCCTCTATTTGTTTCT
>NW_024804410.1:0-5433 GCF_019175285.1 Sceloporus undulatus
CCCACGAACCGGGCATCCAACTTGCGACACGACCACTGCAGAGGAAGGTGTCTTGTGGACAGCCAGACTGAATCCCCCACCTGCAACGGTGGACCTTCTTGACATCGCCGATCCGCTCCCCGTTTATACGCCTCCTTGGCTACCTCAAGCTGTTCTTTCAACAGGGACTGTGCCGCTCGGAGTTCCTGGAGCCACTGATCTGCCGCTGGGACCGTTGAGACAGGAGCCACAGCAGGGAATCCTCAAGGATGGAAGCCCCCAGTAGCAAAGAAGGGGGTCTGCTGGGTCGAGGCATGGACAGAGTTGTTGTAGGCGAACTCGGCCAGCGGGAGCAAATCGATCCAGTTGTCCTGCCGGTAGCTGGCATAGCAACGGAGATACTGCTCCAGGGTCCCATTGGTCCTCTCCGTCTGACCATCCGACTCAGGGTGATGTGCCGAGGACAGGTGAGGCGCGACGTCCAGGAGGCGGAGCAAGCTGGTCCAGAAGCGGGCGGTGAACTGGGTACCCCAGTCTGAAATCACACCCTCGGGAAGGCCATGAAGCCTGAAGACATGCTGGATGAACATCTGGGCCGTCTCCTTCGCCGTGGGCCAACGCAGGGTACGAAGTGGGCCATCTTGGAAAAAAGGTCCTCCACCACCCAAATGGTAGTGCAACCAGCAGAGGGGGGCAGATCCGTGATAAAGTCCATAGAGACTATTTTCCAAGGCCATGCTGGTGTTGGCAAAGGCAGCAACAAACCTGCAGGTCGTCCCCTATGGTCTTTAGCCCGGTGACACACCGGCCAAGTGGCCACGTATTGAGCCACCTCTGCCTGGACTCGAGGCCACCAAAACTCCCGGGTGAGGAGGTGCAGGGTTTTACAAAAGCCAAAGTGCCCAGCCGATTTCGAGTCATGACAAAGCCGCAAGACCATCTCCCTACAAGGACCCGCTGGCACATAAAGGCGATCCCGGTGGTAAAGCAAGCCATCCCGCATCACGAAGGGAGAGGCGTCCCCCTCTGCCGAATGCTCTGCCACAAACAGGTCCTGGCCCTGGAGTTTCCGGATCTGGTCCAGCAGTGTAGCCTCCCTCAGAGCAGCGGCGAAGTTCTCTGGGCGCAGAATGGTGGACAGAATCTCCCCCTCTGGGTCTGTGTCATACTCTGGCTTCCGGGAGAGAGAGTCGGCCTGTCGGTTCTGGGCTCGAGGCACATATTGGAGCTGGAAGTTGAAGTGGGCAAAGAATGATGACCATCGCTGCTGCCTCTGGGAGAGCTTCCTCACTGTCTGTAGGTGCTCCAAGTTCCGGTGATCCGTGTGCACCCGGACTGGGTGAGCCGCTCCCTCCAGCAAATGCCGCCAGGTCTCAAAGGCCGCCTTGATTGCCAACAGCTCCTTCTCCCAGATGGTGTAATTAAGCTCTGGGGTGGTGAGCTGTCGGGAGTAAAAGGCGCAGGGCAACAGGTGCGCCTTGGGCCCCGTTAGCTGAAGCAACACAGCCCCTATGGCAACATCAGAGGCATCTGCTTCCAGGAAAAAGGGCGTGCGCGGGTCAGGGTGTTGCAGGATTGGGGCTGACGTAAACCTCACCTTCAGGACCTCAAAGGACTTCTGTGCAGCAGCTGTCCACTCGAACCGGGTCTTCCCTCGCAACAGTCGAGAGATAGGGCTCACTAGGGTGGCGTAGTCCTTGATGAACTTCCGATAGAAGTTCGCAAACCCTAAGAACCTCTGAACATCCTTCCTGTTGCGAGGAGGTTGCCAAGATAGCACCGACTCCACCTTGGACGTGTCCATGGCCACACCTTGAGCAGAGACACGGTACCCCAGGAAGTCCACCTCACAGAAGTCAAAGGCGCACTTCTCCAACTTCGCGTAAAGCCTGTGCTCCCAGAGCCTCTGGAGAACAGCACGGACGTGGGCATCATGGGCGGCCTGGCTCAGAGAGTAAATCATAAAGTCATCCAAGTAAATTATAACAAAATGGTCCAAATAGTCCCGGAAGACATCGTTCACAAAATGTTGAAAAACAGCCGGAGCATTACATAGTCCAAAGGGCATCACGGTGTACTCGTAATGCCCATACCGGGTCTGAAAGGCTGTCTTCCACTCGTCTCCCACCCGGATCCGCACCAAATTGTATGCCCCACGGAGGTTCAACTTGGTAAACACCTTGGCGTGGTGCAACTGCTCCAGCAGCTCTGGGATCAAAGGCAGGGGGTACCGGTTCCAGATGATGATCTTGTTGAGGGCCCGGTAATCGTTGCAGAGGCGCAACTCCTCGCACTTCTTGCGCACGAACAGTACAGGGGCCCCAGCAGGGGACTTGGAGGGGCGGATGAACCCTCTCTGACGATTCTTCTCCAGAAAGTCCCTCAGAGCTGCCAGCTCAGGCTCCGAGAGGGAGTAGAGTCACCCCGCTGGAATAGGGCCCCCTGGCACCAGGTCGATGGCACAGTCATAAGGCCAGTGTGGAGGGAGCCGTTCTGCCTCCTTATCAAAATCATCGGCAAAGTCCCGGTATTTCTCTGGCAACACCACCGAACACTCCTGGGCCTCCGCAGCCACTGCAGCCGGGATCCGGTCCGGCCAGCAGTGCTCCTGACAATATTCCGAGCCAAAAAGAAGTTCCCTCTGAGACCAGGAGATATATGGGTCGTGCTGCGAGAGCCACGACATGCCCAAAACCAAAGGGAAGTGTGGGACTGTGGCCAGCAAGAACCGGATCTGCTCCACATGGCCCTGGATCTCGAGGTGGAGCACGGGGGTCTGGTGCGTCACAGGACCAGACCGGAGGAGCCGTCCATCGATAGTCTCCACCGGCCTGGGCTCAGCCAGAGCCTCCAGTGGGATGTGATGACGTTGGGCAAAGCTCAGATCCATAAAACAGCTGGAAGCTCCTGAGTCGATCATGGCTCCCACAGGAAGGAGCTCCATGGAGGGGAGCCTCAGGTTGGCAGCCACTAGCAAAGGGTCCTTCCTGGAAGCTGACGTGGACGAAGTGGGTTCGAGGGACAATCCCAGGTGGTGAACCCAGTCTACACCTGGGAGTATCCGTTTCCCTGCGGGGTGGGTCAGCGTCCCTTAGCAGGGCACTCCCGAGCAAAATGTCCATGGAGGCCTCCTCCTGCGCTCCTTCTCTGTAGTGGTGAGCCGTGGTCTTGCTCCTCCCAGCTGCATAGGTTCCTCAGTCGGCTGAGAGGGAACAGCCACAGGTAATGCTGCAGGAGCTGGTCGAGCAGGATGCGGTGGAGGCGGAAGGGCATTCTGACGAGCTTGTCTACGAGCAGAGAGGCGGCAGTCCAATCGGGTAGCTTGTGCAATCAACAAGCTCAGAGAATCAGGGGGCTCAGAGCGTGCCAATTCATCCAGCACGGCTTCAGAGAGCCCTGCCCGAAACTGAGCCTGCAAAGCACTATCATTCCACGTCAAGTCCTGAGCAAGCAAGCGGAAGTTGGTGGAGTACTCAGCTACAGTTCCTGTCCCTTGGCGAAGAGCCTGGATCTGACGTTCTGCAGACTCAGCCTTTACAGGATTCCCCCAGATGGCTTGCATTTCTGCAATAAAGTCTTGCAGACTATTGAGGAGGGGGCTGTCCTGGTTCAGGTAAGGGGTAGCCCATTTGCTGGCAGGCCCAGAAAGCAAACTAATTATAAAAGCCACCTTATGGGAATCATCAAGAAAATCTTCCCTCCAGAGCTTAAAATGTAATTTGCAATTAGCAAGAAAACTGTCCAGCATCGTAGCGTCTCCCTGGAATTTATCAGGAAGGGAAGCAAAACATTTCCGTCAGCGTTCAGGAGCAGAAGAGCTACCTTGGCCCTGAAGAGCAGCCACAGCCTGAGTCAATTGCTGCACCTGAGCAGAAAGCTGCAAATTCATCTGCCTCAGCTCAGCCATGGCTTGTTCGTTTGCCATGACGCTGCTATCAGCCTAATTACAAGGCCAGTGGATATTCTGTCCGGGAAAGCAGCCAAAGGGCTGATAAGGCAGCTAGTTCTCAAACAAACAAACCCCCTCCCAGGACAGCAAAGTCAGTGTAAGCTACACAGTCCTGGAGATTCACAGTAGTTCTACCAAAAGGGATTACCAAGAGAATTGTCAGACGGTCCGAAGTTCAGGGTAACAGATAGGCAGGTCGATAAAGCAGTCCAAGGTCAAGGTTTCCGGGTAGTCAAGATAAGAAGCCAAAGGAGCCAGAGACACAGTCTTTCCTCTAAAAGAGTCAGATATCCACTGGCAAAGAACCATACATGCTCCAGGTGCTTAAGACGGCAAGGAGCCGGCCTTCAGCTGTGTCTGATTACGAACACGCTTCTGATAAAGCCTCCGAGATCTTTGAAGGCCCTCTCTTTCTGCTCGATGCTCCTTGAAGGTAGGCACACTGCCCCGATCCTCCTCCATGTCCACAGTCTCGGCACCAGGCAAACCTGACTGCTGAACCTCTGGAGGGGCCACAGACTCTGCTTCAGCAGAACTAGGGCCAGCCTCTGGCTCCTCTATTACAGGTTCAAGCCCCAGGGGCTCTAGCTCCTCCATTACAGGTTCAGGTCCCAGGGGCTCTAGCTCATCCTCTGAGTCCTCCAAGCCGTTTTCCAGGCTGGGCATGACACTGGAAGAGATCGGTCTTAAGGGCCTTCTTAAAGGCTGTAAGAGTAGAAATGTCGCGGATCTCCTTCGGCAGGTCATTCCATAGCTTCGGAGCTGTGATGGAAAAGGCCCTCTGGGTGACTGAAGTTAGCCTAGATTTTATTGGCTGAAGTAGATTCTTCCTCAAGGACCTTAGAGTGCAGGACGGACAGTACGGAAGAAGGCGATCCCTTAAGTATTCTGGACCCAAGCCATGAAGGGCTTTAAAGGTAATCACCAACCCCTTGTACCCTGCCCGGAAACTAATTGGCAGCCAGTGAAGGGATTTCAAAACCGGTGTTATGTGATCATTATGACGAGAACCTGTAATTAACCTGGCTGCCATATTTTGTACAAGCTGAAGTAGCCCCATGTTAGAGTGCATTACAGAAGTCCAATTGAGAGGTGACCAGCTCATGTGCTACTGTTTCAAGGTCTCTCAGTTCCAGGAAGGGGCGCAGCTTGTATATCAGCCGAAGCTGATAACACGTGCTCCTGACTGTCGCATCCACCTGAGATGTCAGGTGAAGCGACGAGTCGAGGAGCACCCCCAAGTTGTGGACAGAGTCTTTCAGGGGAAGTGTGAAACCATCCAGAACTGGCTGACACAATTCCATACCTGGGCTTGGGTTTCCTATAACGAGTACCTCCATCTTACCAGGAATCAGCTTGAGTCAGTTTTCCCTCATCCAGTCCATTACCGCCCAAAGATAGGCATTCAGAGGAGAGATGCCATCCTTAGTCACTGCATCAGTCTGAGACATAGTGAAATATATTTGGGTGTCATCAGCGTACTGATAAAACCCTGCCCCATGTCT
>NW_024804411.1:0-5433 GCF_019175285.1 Sceloporus undulatus
CAGCCTGTCTTAACATATGTTCTTCCCATTCAGAGCTTTTGCTATCTTGGCCACACTCTGATGTTGGTTGGCCACACATACCATGATTTTCATCCATGAAATGTTGGAAAGAATGTAGTAGCCAGGTTTGTTTATGTCCACATTCTGTTCCACAACCATATCTGGGAGGGCAGCATTAGCTCTCTTCCTCCAGATTCAAAAGTGCAGCCCAGATATCTCCTTCCTTTTCCTGGACTCCCGGGGGCCACAGCAGCATGCTCCTTGAAAACTGTCTTTCATGGGGGATTGAGGACTTAATGCTGTGCAAAGTGGGATAATAAGACATAAGCTCACCTAACTTGAGTTGCAGAAGCCTGTGTCACCAACAGGATTATGGACACTGAGGTTCAGGGGAGATAATATCTGTTGTGATGAAAATTATCTATTTAAATATCTACTTAATATATATTGTGGTTTTCTTCCAATATGAAACTTTAGGAAGCTTGGAACATATGTTAAAACAAAATGAAATTAAAAATAATTAATTATATGAAACTTTAAAAAAATCAAATAAGCAACCCAAATGGGCTCTGATTCTACAAGTGCTTGGTCTGGCTCTAGTAAAAGGCTCAAGGGCACTTCTGCTTCCAATCCATTTCCCCTTTCTGTACTCTATGCAATATTCTGTGCAAAATGCCATGATAGATTAATTTGCATGGCCATTTTTGAGCTAAGAAATGCATCACAGCCACTGGATGAGTGCACATTTGGAAAGATGATTCTTACCTGATTCATATATTTACTGGGAAATGCAAGATTATATTTTTTCATTTAAGAATGCAACTGAAATAAAGTTCTCCCCATCCCCTGCTTCAGATTTTTACATGGCTGAAACCAAAGCAGCTGCACTATTGCCATATTCTTCTTCTGTGTCCATAGCTACACTGTCATCTGCATATCACAAACCTGTCCTAAATCCTCCCAGGAGTAGAAATAATAGGAACAAGGAGAACAAGGAGACAGAGAACTAAAAGAGAGTACATGCACCAACTCCACACTCCCAAAATTCACAACCACTGTCACCATGTAATTGTCACACTCCTGTTCCTGAGCAGGAAAAGGGACCACTGAAGATCATCTAGTGGCCACTACTCACTGGTTTTACTCCATGAGACCCAACAACTCAGTGGAAAGTTACCGGGAGCTTTTAACTTACACTTTCCCTACTTCTCAATCTGCAGAGGCTTTCCCTCTTCCTCCTGCATGGGAGATGACAATCCTAAACATATGTGTGCACACACACTGAGCAAGGCATTTGAAAAGAATGTCGGAAAGTGGAGATCATTAAAGCTTTTATTCTAGGCAAGCAATCTACATTATCAAAAGAGTAGCTCATACATGAAGGCACTGTCCTTCAGGTGTTAGAGCAGTTAGAATGCTACAAACATATTCAGCCAATGTCAGCAAGAGCCATTATTCCCAACACAGTTAGCTAAACTTTACTATTATAGTGATGGTACAGGTGGAGTTCTAGGTCTTGGATGCTCATGTGAGGCAAGCTGTGAGTCTAGCGAGCTTCCCCTTGATGTCACACTGAAGATGGAGCAAGCTTGTTTTCAGCTGCTCCAGGGACTAGAACACAGAACAATGGATACAAGCTACAGGAAAAGAGATTCCACCTTAACATTAGGAGGAACATCCTGACAGTAAGGGCTGTTTGACAGTGGAACATACTTCCTCGGAAAGTGGTGGAGTCTCCTTCTTTGGAGGTCTTTAAGCAGAGGCTGGATGGCCATCTGTCGGGGATGCTTTAATTTAGATTCCCTTCATGGCAGGGGGTTGGATTGGATGGCCCTTGTAGTCTCTTCCAACTCTATGATTCTATGAAACAGGCACTCCAATCCATTCTCTCTCTTTATCCTCTCTCTGTGCCTCGTGGCACTGAGGTTTTTATGTTCCTCACTGGGGAACCATCTCAAAACTGACATTTCACCCCATCTCATTGGCAATTGTTTGTCATGATCTCTTTGATGTTGACCCCAATAAAGGTAAATTAGCCCAAAACATCATTAACCCTTTGTCAACCTGGATCAGAGACTACTGCATTTGCCAATGCATCTGATGCTGTCCTAAACACGGCCAAATTTACTACTCTCTATAGAATTTGTAGCTCCTCCAGCAGGATTCTATGGCCAACATCCACCAGAGGTTGAGCACAGGATCACACTGGAGGACCTAGAAATGTCTAGACAAGCGTGTAAAGCACTAATGGAGTTTACAACCTTAAACACCAAAGTCAGGGTCATTCATGCCATAACATTTCTGATTTCTGTGTATGGGTGTGAAAGCTGGGAAGAAGAAAGTTAAGAGGAAGAAAACCAACTGATTTGAAATGTAGTGCTGAAGGAGAGTCCTGCTACTAAAAAGTACTTTAAAATTACAATAAAAAGACCAATAGTTCTTAGAGCAAATGAATCCTGAATAGGGATGTGACAAAAGCTGTTCATTAATCATATGAGATTTGAGGTTTTCTCAATAGCTCAAGTATTTGGAAGCTCTGAAATCTGACAACTGCTTGACTGAGGTGTGAGAATTTGTGGACACCTTGTTTGCGAAAGAAGCAATGGGATGGACATTTTATTCAGAAATATTGATGTTCAGGGCAGGGTTTGGGGAGAAGGTTACCTAAGTAATAGAAGTAACAGTGCCTCGGTCCTTCATTTTCATTGTGTGAGTCTCCGTAAAAGCATTTTGATGGGAGGGGGGTTACATTGTACAGATAAATACAGACCATCCTTCCTCGTTGGACCCTGTGAATGGAGTTTTATGATTCATGCCACCAATTGCAAGAAAAGTTAGAGAGGGAAAGCCAATAGAGTGTTTGATAGCCCTCATTCTTTGGGAATTTGTTAGGAATGGTTCACTTGTCTGTGTGGGGCAAACAAGCTGAAATATGATATTCCCTATCGAGGAGCAAGAAGAATTACATGTTTGGCTTTCTTCAGGGATGGGAAGAATAAAGATATCAATTAATATCACTAATCCTAAACTCTCACTAGAAGCAATAATGACTTCACACATAATGCCCTACTTTAGAAGCATCATGAGATGATGAGACATGTTTTTAAAAGGACAATAATCCTTGATAAAGTGGAAAACAGTGAGACTCAGAGGGGTTTAGTACTCTGAGGACTCAACTAGGGCAATGGGAGACCAGGGTTCATATCCCCACTTGGCCATGGATATCCACTGGGTGACCTTGGGAAAATCACACTCCTTCAGGATCAAAGAAAGGCAACACCCCTCTGATCAAATTCTGCCAAGAAAACCCCATGATCATTTTGTCATACGGCCATCACGAGTGTGAAATGACTACAAGACACACAACGAAGACAGCAACAACAATGTGAGAGGCAGTCGGAAAAGAGGGAGATTGTACTACAAGTAGAGTGACTCAGTCCAGGACATCACTGCCCTGAATCTGTAAAACCTCAGCAGGGATGCTGAAGGCTGTTGAAGACTGGAGCTTTTGGAAGTACTTCATCTATGGGGTCACTACATGTCAAAATCGACTTCATGAAACTTGATGACAATACAGAATTCATGGTATTTTTTTTTTTATAAAGCAATATGTGTAAAAAAAAAAAATGAAACCCCTGTACCAAGATTACAGTCTACATTTCAGCAGAGGGGTGGAGGAATGAAACAAAGTTGAGGGGTAGAAAAATGAAGAAAAGGAAAAGGGAATGAAAGACATAAGACAGTCTTATCCTTTTTGGAGCCACAGAGTTGTATCTCAAAAGTCATCCAGTCCCACCCGTTTTGTTAGTGCTACAGAAAATATCCAACATCTGCTCGGTCAGAAATGAACTCTCATTTTAGTTTTAGAAGATCAATATAGGTCTGAACCAGTAACTTGACAAATCTAAGGCAGGATTCTCACAAGCAATTCAGGTTGCATCTAAATTGCAGAATTAATGCAGTTTGACACCGCTTTAAATCCTGTGGCTTAGTGTTATGATGTTCTCAGAGTTGTCATTTTGGGAGATAGGTAACCCTTTCTGTAAGCAAGCTCTGGTGCCACAACAAACGACAAATCTCAAGAATCTACAGGATGGAATGGTGACAGTTAAAGTAGTGTCAGTAGCAGTAGCATTAATTCTGCAGTGTACCAGCATAGAATCATAGAATCATAGAGTTGGAAGAGACCACAAGGGCCATCAAGTCCAACCCCCTGCCATGCAGGAACTCTCAGTCAAAGCATCCCTGACAGATGGCCAGACAGCCTCTGATTAAAGACCTCCTAGGAGGGAGACTCCACTACACTCCGAGCAGCTTTAGAGGAAGAGAAATGGTACCAAGAAAGTGTTTCAAGAGGTCATTAGGCCAAATAATGAAAATAGGTACTTTAAATATAGATAGTGTCTACAGAAGACATATTTATTAATATCCCATCACCAATTTACTTGTTCAGACAAGCCTGGAAATGAGCCAGACATGAGTTAGTGAAATAGTTAAGGATGTTTGGAAAGTTAAGAATACATAAAGACCAGAATGATGAGTTTCTCTGAGGAAGATCTGCCTGTGTCAGATAAAAGGTCAGGTCAGATGCAGCATTTCACATGTCTCCTTTAGTCACTGCTCCTTCTGAAGAAATATGTGGGCTACTACCTAGAGTACTTTTATGGAGCTCCAGTATTACACTCGTCACGGTTGTTGCAGCAATAGGTGGTTTTTTTGGCCCCAAAAAATCCATTTAATGTTTGGTTGCATTGAATATCTTCAGTGGTGCAACCAGCTTCCCAGTATATCCGTTCACCAACTGTGTGGAAAAAGTTTACAATGTTAAAAGAGAGCATCATCCCTCTTTAAGAGGAGCAAAAAGAACATCAGGGAAATATGGGGATGCAGGAGTGAAGGGCAAGGAAGAGAGCCCATGGTGTGATCCACCCATTGATTCTGGGCTACCTGGAACTTACAAGAATAATAAGCAGTCCGGTAGCACTGCTGGTTCCCACATGCATAACAAGATGTCATGCCATGATATATTCCCAGATCAGGCCTCTGATGGCACCAGAGACCCTGGGCTGAAAAAAGAGAGAGAGAGAGAAATTATTATTGTATGTACCCAGGAACATCAAAACGTAATTTCTCTTGTTTTATACTATACAATAGTGGGTCAGAAAAGAACTATGAACTGTGTTTGTCAGGTATGGATTGGTAACCATATTCTAGGACACAATATTACAACGATTTGAAAAGGATTCATTATTGTTCCCACCCCTTCCTTCACAATCACTATTTTTGACAGATTTTTTTGTGAAGGAAAATATGTTCCTTTGTGGTCTTCCTTTTCTGTGGTAGTTTCTGCTGCCACAAACTGTCTCAGGGTACCTTAATTTACACAACTTTCTCTCTCCCAGTCTCTCTCTCTCTCTCTCTCTCTCTCTCTCT
>NW_024804412.1:0-787 GCF_019175285.1 Sceloporus undulatus
TTCTTTAAAGCCAAACTGATAATGCTGTAATAATTTATGTAAATCCAAAACAATGTCAACACATCTCTTTTCCCCCCCAGCCTTATTCAGGTTCCTGTTCATTATGGAACAGCAAAGAGTTTATGAAGGACATTGAGCGTTGGGCTATGACTCTGGAGACTGGGTTCTAATCCTGGCTCAGCCATGGAAACCACTGGGAGACCTTGGGCAAGTCACACTCTCTCAGCCTCAGAGGATGGCAATGCCAAACCCCTTCTGAAGAAACTTTCCAAGAAAACCCCATGATAGGTCTCCCTTAGAGTCGCCATAAGTCCGAAGCAACAGCAACCACTGAAATTTCACTTTTCCTGCACATTTTTACATATTATAAGACCTCTCTTCCTAAGCTTGAGGACTATAAACTTCTTTTTACAAAAGTAAAAAAAAGCAAAACAGTTTTTGGAACCCGAAAACTATGTTTTTTCTCAATACAAAATCCAGCATCCAATAAGAGAATTGATCTTTGCAGAGTGACAGACTACGCAGGTCACTGCAGTTGCAAAATCTCGACATGTGCTTTGCTGGACCTTGAAATCCCAGGATTCCTTTGATTCCTGGGATCCTACTGTGGGATGATTCCACCTAGTGGATGATGGGTGTGTTTATGTGCTTCCCTGTTCCTATATGCTCTCACATACCTTCCAAACTTCTCCGTTTGGCAGGGACCATCCCAATTGATCCTCTGCCTTCCCACTTTCTAAGCTGCTTTTAAAATGTCCCGGTTTCTCTCTCTTCCTCCCACTTTCCC
>NW_024804412.1:887-4152 GCF_019175285.1 Sceloporus undulatus
ACCTCTCTTCCTAAGCTTGAGGACTATAAACTTCTTTTTACAAAAGTAAAAAAAAGCAAAACAGTTTTTGGAACCCGAAAACTATGTTTTTTCTCAATACAAAATCCAGCATCCAATAAGAGAATTGATCTTTGCAGAGTGACAGGCTATGCAGGTCACTGCAGTTGCAAAATCTCGACATGTGCTTTGCTGGACCTTGAAATCCCAGGATTCCTTTGATTCCTGGGATCCTACTGTGGGATGATTCCACCTAGTGGATGATGGGTGTGTTTATGTGCTTTCCTGTTCCTATATGCTCTCACATACCTTCCAAACTTCTCCGTTTGGCAGGGACCATCCCGATTGATCCTCTGCCTTCCCACTTTCCAAGCTGCTTTTAAAATGTCCCGGTTTCTCTCTTCCTCCCACTTTCCCCATTAGTCCTTGGCTTACTTCTGTTGGTGCAAACTGAGTTCAAAGTGACAAAATGGGTCATTTTACTCACACTCACAATCACATTGCCAGCTCTGGGAGGTTTTCCGCATAAGCCTTGCTGAGGAGGCCTCATGGCTCAGTGGCAAGATCCCTGGGAGGCTCCAGGTTCAATTCCTAGCATCTCCAGTGAAAGTCCAGCTTAAGGAAAGTGCGTAGATCAGGCGAGAGATGAAGTTTTCTTTTGAGCTGCTGCCAGTTGGAAAAGAATGAGGTAGATGGAGAAAGGATGCTTTCACAGAATCATAGAATCCTAGAGTTGGAAGGTACCCCCAAGGGCCATCCAATCCAACTTCATTTGGCCATCTGTTTAAAAAATCTCCAAAGAAGAAGATTCATTCCATCACACTCAAAGGGTGTGATTCCTGGATCCTATTATTCTTGTGATTCCTTTGATTCCTGGGAATCTAATCTGGGGTGAACCAAAGTATTCGGGGTACCATTGGTAATGTTTTATCGCACAAACACCTGGGGCAGTAGAGATAGTGAAATTCTGCTCTGGGGTTTAGTCCCAACTTGAAAGGCCTTGTGCAAAGGGCCCCTCTATGGGCTCCTTTAAAGTTTGGACTAAGAGCCTACGGACTTTATCACACAGAGGCAAATTGGAGGCAAATTGGTTAAATCCCACGCAGAAATGGCATTTTAAAATCCGCTTTTACGGGTCGTTTTTCAGACGTCAATGAGAAATAACCCGACATTAATCCGAACGCACGACGAAACACACTCCTTTTTACTTTCGGGAAGTTCCTGAAAGTAAAAAGGAATGGGTTTTGTCGACTTTGCATTCGGATTAATGTCGCAATATTTCTCAATGATCCAAACGTCATCTGAAAAATTATCCGTTTTTGCAGGTTATTTCTAATTTCTGTTCCGGTTAACCCCAAAAGTCGTGTGAAAAACAACCACTTTTGTAGACTTTTCTTTACTTTAATTCAAGTTTCTGCATGGGATCCATTCTGTGGGATAAAATCCAAAGTGGACATCGCAGTCTCTAACCTGGCAACTGGCCCTCTGTACCCATGGATTCTTCATCTATGGATCCAACCCTCCATGGCTTGAAAATGTTTAAAATATATATACAAATTTCAAAAAGCAAATCTTTATTTTGCCATATTACATAAGGGTCACCATTTTGCTACCTGTTGTACTTAATGAAACCTGAGCATCCATGGATTTTGGTATCCACAGGGATTTCTGGAACAACTTTTTTGGGGGGGGGGGGATTTCTATTTTTAAAAATGTTTCCAGGCACTGGACGGGTGAATCTTTGGATATGTAGGGCCGATTGTATTAAGATGGGCATATAAGACTTTACCAAAAGGTGACTTTCCCCTCAAAAGAACAGGGTGGAACAAAATGGTGAATAGCAAAAATTAAGAAAGAAGAAAGCAAGCAAAAGGGGCTCGTCATCCTTAAGAGGTGGGTCAGATCTGATTTTCTGAAGGCATTTCTTATGCTAGAAAAAGGCACCCAGTTCACATGTAGTACTGTACATCCCTATCTCCATCATAAAAGCATGTTCCATTATGTTCCATTTTCTACCATTCAGGTGGAACAATTATCTTTGCCTTCCTCTGAGGCTGAGAGTGTGTGACTTGTTCAAGGTCACCCAATAGGAATCCATGGCCAAGTAAGGATTTGAACTCTGTTTTCCCAGGGTCCTAGCCCAAGTCACACTCAAACCACTATACCTCCCGGCTGTCTTCTTAAAAAGACTAGAAAGATTCATTTAATGGAAATGTTTCCAGTCTCCAGACCACTTCGTCTGATGCAGAATAACATTCCCAATTTGACCTAAAAGGTATACCATCCCAGCTACTAGAAAAGCAAGGATTTCATTACAGGTTGTTTTAATCTGAATTAAGAACAACAATGAAAATATCGTGAAGTTGAAGTCTTTTGGGGCCGGCATCCATAGTTTTTTGTGGGTTTTTTGGGCTGCGTGGTCATATTCTAGAAGAGATGCTGGCGAAACGTCAGGAAGAAACTCTTCTAGAACATGGCCATATAGCCCGAAAAAGCCACAAAAAACAATGAAAATATCCACCCATTTGGTCCTGTTTGAGAAAGAAAGTTTTTTTTAAGAAATCAATTTATGGGAGAAACCAAATCTGGCGCATGAGTTCACCCAGGACTTGGAAAAATTAAGATTTACTGTATTTTCTGGAGTATAAGACTACTTTTTAACCCAGGAAAATCTTCTCAAAAGTCAGGGGTCATCTTATACTCCGGGTGTTGTCTTAAAGGGCAGGTGCTGAAACTCCCAAGCCAGACTGGGAGAATCTGCAGTCGCCGCATATGGTGGTGGTGGTGGTGGTGGTGTTTAAAAAACAGCCACGGCTGCATCTCCACCGTATGCTGCGACCATATGAAAGCAGTAAGGGCGGCGCTGTACAAGTACGGTAAAAGAAAACCCACTCACTAGGATTTGTGGAAAGAAATGACTTAACACGGTTCTGATGATGAGGTGAGGGGGTGTCTCACCGGGCAGGTGTAAATGAAGGGCAGAGCAAGCTGCAGGCGTCCAGGATGCCTGAGGTATGGAAAAAGAGCCGTGTTTGCACTACCGCTCTGATAGTCTTGGAGACAGGGAGGGCTGGGCAGGCAGGGAGAGCTGACCAATCCAACCAGGCTTTGTATAGTATACAATAGTTTTCCTGTAAGTACTGCATGTCATAAGCCCTTGAATGAAAATTCCCATATTGAAATCAAATCTTAATTTTTAAAAATTTTTATTTGGGTGCGTTGGAAGAGGGGTAGTTTATCCAGCGAGTCTATCCCACACTCTATATTT
>NW_024804412.1:4177-5433 GCF_019175285.1 Sceloporus undulatus
ACGCCCAGTCGTCTTATACGCTGGAAAATACGGTATAAGTCTGGCTTTGAATTCTTCTGTACTATTTTTGCATTCCTTTGGTTATTTGGCCTGCCCTCTTCTTTTGGATGCCTAAACTATATATTTTAAAGGCTCTTAAGTTACTTCGTTGTTGTGTGCCTTCAAGTCATGTCTGACTTATGACAACCCAAAGGCGAACCACTTGGTAAGCATAGTTCCGAAAAGATTTGCCGTTGCCATCCTTTGAGGCTGAGAGAGTGCGACTTACCCAAGGTCACCCAATGGATTTCATAGCCAGGCCAGGATTTGAACCCTGGTCTCCAGAGTTATAGTCCAACACTGGAACCACTAGGCCATGATAGCTCTCTTTAAGTTACTACAATGCTAGAAATTTGGAGATTGAAGGAAAATTTTATTGGAGGGGGCAGGGCTCTTATTTAAGGGGGCAATGCCCTCCTTTTGCCCCTCTGTCTATCCTCTTCTTGATGCAAAACTGGGGTTTTCTTCCAATTTTGGTTTATTTGTTTTTCAATTCTTGTTTCCCCCCCCCATTTTGGGGGGGGTTCTCTTGCATTTTCTCCAAAAGTTTCTTTTTCGACTCCTACAATGGTAGGGAGGTACAACTGTGACAACTCAGTCAATCCATTTTTAACTGGGTATCTTTTTATACTTGCAATTTCTGTTTTCAATTTGCTGGTCTTTGATCATAATAAAGTTATCAATTGATCAACTGATCTGATCTGTACCGACGGAATCGTAGCGGCATATATGGGACAGGATTAAAATTCAAACCCTTTGCCAAATCTTTCCCCAACCCTCCCTGTTTCTTTATATTCAAAATGAGAAAACCGTGATGGTTGTAAAACTTCTAATGCGGGACAAAGAAAAATGGACCGATTTTCCTGCATTTTGCTGACAGGTGGTAATGGAAAACTTTCCAAAATGCCCTCGTTGAAGAGCGGGCAGGTTTGTACATTCGGTTCTCTAGCTTTATGAAATCATATGCACTCATACAGCTAGATAACCAAAGAGAAAAACCGACCCTGGAGTGTGGAGGCATTGCATCAGTATCTATTTTATAAATCCATACATTCACACACACACAGGGACACACTCTATATGTTTTTTGGATATCCCTGGGTTGGTCCTCTTCATCTCCAAAATCCATGTGCTGAAATATGCTGAATAAAGAATACAGTTTCAATTTTGGGGGAAAGTGGGATACAAATAAATATGATACTAATAATAATTTCTCA
>NW_024804413.1:0-804 GCF_019175285.1 Sceloporus undulatus
GTGGATTTCCAAGGATGAGCATGGGTTTGAACCCTGGCCTACACCACACTGGTTTCCATAAAACAACCCCTCAAAATTGCCTGGAAATCCACTTTTAGTTCTCAAAAATGGGCTTTTTAAAAAGGTACATTACAGGGAGGCTTTGAAATCCATTTTAAAAAAGAGGCATTGCACCAGGAAGTTTAAGAAAACAGCTGTTTGCTCTCCTTGTTTTGGTGTTGAAGGCCACGAAACCATCCTTGGAGGAGGCAACGCATGACACCAATGCTTCACTTTGCCCATTCCTCCATTAAAGAAACATTCTGTGCTCTGTTTCTGAAGTACCTCTGAGTATGTTCGGAGTGTCTTCCCCTGGCTGCTATAGTTGTGCTCCAATACTTGGAATTACGGAGCAAAGCAGAGCTTATGTATGCATGGATGTGTCTAAGCAGGTGCTAAATATGTTAATCCTCTCTTGTCTTGTCCTTGTGTATGAAACTGAGAAACTGCCATTTTTTCCCTCCTGGCTGGTAAGATGGTGGCAAGGTTTGAAAATCCTTGCATGTGTAAATGGTTTTTGCACCAATTGCACAAAGAATGAGCTAATCCAAGGCAGATATTAGACACCTGATTACACTGGCTTTTTAACATTAGAAGCATATCTGGGTTAACAATGTTGTGTAAGGAGGTATAGAGTACCTCCTTCCGCCATATTTTTACCTATGCTAGCATAAATGGGGTAGGGGGTTATGCCAGCATAAACCACAAGACTCCATCATCATCATCATCATCATCATCATCATCATCATCATCATCATCATCATC
>NW_024804413.1:814-5426 GCF_019175285.1 Sceloporus undulatus
TGTTGCTGTTGTTGTGTGCCGTCAAGTCATTTCCAACTTATGGCAACCCTAAAGCCCTGGATTTTTGGGGGGGTGCAAATAAAGACCTCTATATAAACTTTAAAATTTGAATTGCACAGCATTAAAAAGTCTAATCCTCATCAGTATGAAAAAGCCCAGTGGTACAAAAATGTTTTGCCTTGCTGCTGAAAGGAAAGCAGGGATGAGGCCAAGCAGGCTTCTCTAGGGAGGGATTTCCAAAGCCTGGGAGCAGCCACTGAAAAGGCCCTGTCTCCCTTGTTTCTACCAAAATGAGCCTGAGATGGCAGTGGAAAAGAGAGAAGGATCTCTCCAGATGCTCTTAGAGCTCTAATGGAGTCATAAAAGGAAGATAAAGTCCTTCAGATAACCTGGACCCAAGCCATTCTAGGTCAAAACCAGCACTTTGAATTGTGCCCAGATATGGCACAATTCACCAACGCATGGAAATGGGAATGGCACAGTTTCTGGGCAGTGGTGCAAATTGTCAACACACTCATGATCTGAACCAACTTCTTGTGTTTCTTCCTAAAGTCAAAGGACCCTCCTATGCGCCGAAGGAGGATGCATCTCTCACCTGGTCGCCTTTTTCTCCCGCAGAACCTGGAGTGCCTCGCTCTCCCCTTGGACCCTACACAAAAAAGAGAATAAAAGTGAGGTGGGTCAAGCTCATTTCCTATAGCTGTCATGAACTGACTGCAGGCATTACATTCATTCTGACAGTTAATGTCACTCTTGGTTGTAATGCTTTCAGACTGTTGGTGGAGGCTCATTTGATGGCAGGATGGGTCTCCACCTAGAAAACCGATCCTTTATCCATTCCTGCCTGTGCAAACTAAATTTACAAAGGACTTTTTTCGCATGGAGGAATGTATTACTGTCCCGAATGAAGAAGAAAGGGGGGAATCCAAAAATGCAAGAAATTATGTTGTAGCTTATCACACAGCATCCATCCAAAAGAGAAAGCAGTGCGAATGCGAATGAACTCATCACATGAGTATGTACCCATCGGTTTTTGATTTCGAATTAGCATGTTTGGGCATGCGCAGGGAGGACAGGACAACATGTCTGGAGATGCATTTCATACTAATGCAAATGTGAACTGACTACGAATTCGCAGTGGAAAATGATTTATAAATTCGATATTTTTCCATATTTAGCTATTCCTGGGATGTCTCACGATTGCATTTGGATTGCGTTCTGTTTGTGTGCAACGTCGTTTGAAGATCGTTTGCGAAATTACATGAAATACCTCAAAGGACCCCGGATTAACCTTTGGTTAACCTTCCAATTTTCCCTGTGTGATAAAGTCCATAGACTCAGTTCCCTCCAGTAGCCAAAAGTGTAGTTGGGGACTTTCTATCATGCAACTTGGTTAGGAACTTACCGCCGGCCCCATTGGACCTGCAGGACCATCCAAACCTGGAGGACCCTGCAGAGATAAAGGGAAGAGAAGGGAGATATCAGAGGATAGCATTCCTGGAAAGGACAGCTTAAATGCCTTAAAACACTCATTCCCAAACTTTGGTCCTCCAAGTGTTTTGGATTTTTACTTTCAGAAGTTCCAACCCATTTGGACTTGACAGCAACTAACAACAACAAAAACTGGAAAGGGAGATGTACCTAGGATACAGATGTGGGTTCAGCATATGCATGAAGATAAAAGCTGATGTTCTTTTCGAAAACACATTTCCTTGCAGTCTCTCTCATCAATAAGAACTCCCAGTTAGGAAAGGCTAACTAACAATTCCTAGGCCTGCTCTAGGGGTTTTTCTTTAATGACTCCCGGAATAGATATAGTGAGCTGCCTTCAGATCCATGGAGGGAATATAGTTATTGCAATAAGCGTGGTAATTACCGCTACTCTTATTTTCCTATTGCGCTCCCATTAGCGGGAAGGCAATAGCTCAGTATCAGAATGGCACGTTTTTCGTTGCGTGCAAGAGATTTCCGGGTTTAATCTCCAGCAGCTCCGGCCAAGGCAGTGAAAACTCCTGTTTACAGCAAAGAGAGAAGTGGAGTGAGGCAGCCACAGGCTATTCTGCCCCATCTTCCAGACCTCTTGGATATGCACAGCATCCTTTCCATTATTTAAAGGCATGAAGTGACCAAATTTGGGGGTGGATGAAAAGGAAATTCTCTTTTGTAAGGTTGTAAAAGAGTAAAAATAGCCTCAAGATGGAGAACTGGATCCCCTGTGGAGGTTTGAAGTGGGGTGGGGACGATCTTCCATTCTGACACTGCAAAATATGTAAGGTTTTCTCCTATCCCTTGCAATGGCTGTTTTGTGCCCCTGGTAGCCTTAAAATAGAGAATTGTGCCCCCATAGAGGCTTCTGGAGGATGCAATTCTCTATTAAGTGGCTGAAAAGTTTTGCAATTCCCCCCCCCCCCCCATTTTTCCAATGATGGGGGTTTAGCTTTGCCTGGGCACTTTGCTTGGGAACCATGGTGCAGCCACAGGCTTTTAAACCCTGGTGTAGACAGGACTAAACCATTGTAGTCTTTTGATTCAGTGTGTTCACACAGCCTACCTATAGCAGTTTGATTCCACCTTCATGACCATGGCTCCATCCTAAGAAATCCTGCTATTTGAAGAAGGGCTGAGGTTACATCTATGCTGCAGAAGTAATGTGGTTTGGCACCATGTTTACCACTATGGTTCAATGTTATGAAATTCTGGGATCTGTAGTTTTGTGAGACATTTAGTCCTCTCTGTCAGGGAGTTCTGATGCCACAAACTACCAGTCTCAGAGTTCCATAGGATGGAGGCCAGGGCAGTTAAAGTGATGTCAAACTGCATTAATTCTGCAGTGTGGCCGCAGCCACTTAGACTTTGCACCTAAACTACAAAACAGGCACAGAATTCTAAGCCCTTCGTGAAACTACAGATCCAAGGATTTGACAGCATGGAGCCATGACATTTCAAGTGGTACGGAACTGATATGATTGCACAGTGTGGATACACCCCAAGAGAAGAGCCTCCAACACTTATGTGGGTAGGTTTGTTTTAATTGTATTTAAAGAAATACACTTTCTGTGGATACTTACTGATTCTCCTTTCTCTCCAGCTGGCCCCGCATATCCTCTTTCTCCTTTAGCGCCCTAGTAGTAAGCAAATACATAAGAGAGAGAGAAAAAAGGGGGATTATTATGAGATGATCCTAGGATCAGTGGAACAGGACAGTTAATGGCAGCAAACGTTTGTTAGCTTGTGGTTTTTTGTGTGTGTTACTTTTTAGTAATGCCAGCCATATTTTCCTTCCTTTCTTCCCATGCCCAGACCTTTTGGACCAGAGTTGAAAAAGCTTTCCAGAACTATAAAGCCTGGCAGATGTTCAGCCTTTAGAACCAAAGATTTGTATTTTCAGATTCTTTTATATATAAAGGGTTGAGAAGAAGAGCAACAAAAAACAAAGTCTATAGTAAAAATGTAATTGTGGCTAAGCTCATCCTAAATGCTCATTTGGCCAGTTTATTTTTGTTACCCTGTTACTTCAAAATAGGAATAAAAAATCCCTAAAGTATTCCAAAAAGGGCTTTAACAGGATAGGCTGTAAAAAAAAAGAAAAGATTCAAATGTGAAGGATAGGAATTTTGGAGAGCAAGATTTTGGGCGAGAAGAATGCGCTTGAACTGGTTCCCCTGGGGAAGTCTTTGGTTTTATAGTGGCCTATGTGAACAGTGGCCAGAAAGCTGTAAAATTTTGTCTAGAAGCAGGCAATAGTTTTCTGTGGTTAGCAGATGCAGGCCTCCTTTTAAGAGAGAAGCACAACCTTTGAAGAGATCCCATCGCTTCAGGAAGCTAAAGCTAACTTTGGGGAGTATGGGGCTGTACGAATGGGCGACATGCAGCCATCCCTTTACTGGCCGGATTGCGGCTGCAGCACCTGCACGCAGCCCTGATCCAACCTTCGGAGAGTACAAAAGGAGTTGCTTCCGCAAAAATCAGCTCCTTTTTGCGCTCTCCAAGGGGCGCCATAGCCGTGGTGGTGTGGCTTAATGACGCCCCTTTGGTGCTGCATTGTGTAGATGTACACCAGAGGTGCGTCATCATGGCACACACCTTGTAGACTGATGCACACCAAAAGGATGCCCTGGGGGAGGTAGGGCATGCTGCACCCTGGTTCCACCCACAAGTCGGCACAAAGTGCCGGTCGGTACAGGCTCTATGGCTCCCAGAATGGTTCCCAATTGTGCTTCCTGGAAGATTCTGGAAATTCTAGTCCAAGATGAACATCTTGACCCATCCTTTTTGCTATCACCTCTTTTACAAGAGTCATGCCCAACTAAGTTTCTTTTCCATTCTGCATGCCATACTCACAGGTAGCCCAGGAGGACCCATGGTCCCGGGATATCCAGGCTGACCGGGGGGACCCTGCAAAAAGAAAAAAGACAGATCATTGGCAAAAGTTGCAAACCAAGCCCTGAGATATGCATCAATGTTTATCTCTGCCAGAACCTCATTAGAAATAAAGGTTAAGTTGGAGGATTTGTTTCATAGTCTCTTTACGGATGACCCTAATCACTTTGTTCAAATTTGCAGCGGTTTTAATGCTAGAACAGGCAGTGACTATTCTAGGAAGGAAAAGTTC
>NW_024804414.1:0-625 GCF_019175285.1 Sceloporus undulatus
GAACACCCCCTATAAAAAGAACAAGTATTATTTTTGAGGCATTACAGTGATTAACATCTACCTCCCACATAAACATGCTGACAGTTTATTTTGTGAAGTCGAAGGTTTTCATGGCTGGCATCCATGGTTTTTTGTGGGTTTTTTGGGCTATGTGGCCATGTTCGAGAAGAGTTTCTTCCTGACGTTTTGCCAGCATCTGTAGCTGGCATCTTCAGAGAATGCTTGTCTGGAAAGGAGTTGGGTATACATACTATGTGACCTGGAAATGCAGGAGTGATTTGCCTGTGTATTGTTATGTTGCTAACGGCAGGCCTCAGGGTAGAAGGGTATGCAAAAGAGGATGCGTGTCTGCTTGATTAGTGCTCATTGTCTGCTGAGGAATCCCTTGACTTTGCATACCCTTCTACCCTGAGGCTTGCCATTAGCAACATAACAATACACAGGCAAATCATATATACCCAACTCCTTTCCAACCAAGCATGCTTTGAAAATGCCAGCCACAGATGCTGGCGAAACATCAGGAAGAAACACATAGCTCGAAAAACCCACAAAAAACTATGGGGCTTTCTACACTGCCCTTTGGGACGTCCTCCGGACGTCCCATTTTAAAAAAGGGGCGTCTCTT
>NW_024804414.1:725-5425 GCF_019175285.1 Sceloporus undulatus
TCGCGCCTCTTGTGACGTAGCGAGCGCGCCCCTGGCGCCTCGCTACGTCGCAAACGCGACGCTAAAAGAAGCTCCATTTTGGAGCTTCTTTTTTTGGTCCGCGCGGGAGTCGGGCCGTCTGAAGGCTCCGGCTCCCCCGCGGACCTACTGGCGGCGGCGGCAGACCGCCGCAAAGTGGCGGTCTGTACCCCGCCTCTAGTTTATTTTGTCTTCCTTTAGTTGAGGAAACAGGCCATATTATGAATTCCAATTCTTTTTTGTAATGTGTACTTTTCAAAATAATAGTAATATAAATGTCTTAGTATACATGTGTATATAACTGAAAATGTTCAATTATTCAAATATTGTTAGTTAATTTGATATTTAAAACAGTTTTCAAAACAGGCCATTCATTTTAAAGAGAATGGCATCACTGATCCCCAAGATGTACATTTTGTTATATGCACCTTCAGAAGTATTCTTTTTGCCATCTTTTGCAGGATCTGCACTGCAGAATTGATGCAGTTTGATACAACTGTAACTGTCATGGATCAGTGCTGTCGAATTATGGGATTTTTAATTTTGTGATGTCACAATGAACTACAAATCCCCCAATTCCATAGCATTGAGCCATGGCAGTTACAACTGTCAAACTGAATTATTTCTGCAGTGTGAATGCAGCATTTGAGGTGCCTCCTCCCCACCCTGGATTTTTTCTCCTAAAATGGATGTCAAAGCCCATAACTGTTGTCTTGCAGTGGTGGGAGTCCTATACATTTGGAAACATTCAGGCTGGGAAAGACTGGACTTAAAGCATAGAATGTCATTTTATCAACCACTTTGAATTCCATTTAGTGAGAAAGGTGGGATATAACTGTAATAAATAATCTGTTCAGTTTGTCAGTGATCTCCTCTCTTGTCTTCTTCCTACTCTGATACTGCCCCTCTCACCTCCCTATGTTTTCTTACATGTCAAACACATTGTACGTTGAATCTTAATAAGTACTAGTGTTAAGGATTAGTAAAGGGTGATGTATCATTTCAGTTATAAGAGACCAATTCACTGCAAATGCAGGAGCAAGTGGCTGTCTCCAAATATAAGTGAAGGGAGAATATTTAATAAAAACTATTTTGAATGCCTTTGAGCATATGCAAAATATTTTCTGCATAACCAGATAACTTAGTCCTCTCTGCATCCCCATTACTAATGAAGAAGTATAATTTATGAAGATTTGTGATAGAAAACAGGTTTTACAAGCAGGAGCCGGGGATCCCAAGTTCATTTCATGGCATTACCAGTATAAAAGGAACATGTGTGAGGAAAATGTGCCACATTATTATCAAAATGCCTAACACTGTTTGAACAATAATGTATACCGGGGTTGGCAACCCCCGGCCCGTGGGCCTGATGCGGCCCGCGGAGGCGGCAGGACTGGCCCCTGCTCCCTCCTGCCACCGCTGATTGCCGCCGCTCCGGGCGCCATTTTGTTGTTCAAAATGGCGGCGAAGTCTCGCGCGACGGGAAAGGTTGCGCAAGACTTCGCCGCTATTTTGAACAACAAAATGGCGGTGCCCATTGAGAGGCCCGGTGCGGCCCCTGGAGCCCTCCAACAGGGCTCTGGCGGTTGCAGCGGGCCTCTAGGAGGCCCGGTGCGCTCACTGGAGCCCTGTTCGAGGGCTCCAAGGGCTGCACCGGGCCTCCGAATGGGTGCCGCCCTCCTCCCTCCTCCTCACTCTGCCCTCTGCCCTCCTCCCTCCGCCCTTCTTCCCCCTCCTCCGCCCTCCTGGCTCCGCCCTCCACCTCCCTCCTCCTCCTCCTCCCAAGAGCGGGGAAAGGAGGAGGAAGCAGAGACACACACACACACACACACACACCCCGAGAGTCAGAGCCAGAGCCACTGCCACGCGAGAGGTTGGTTCATTGGGGGAAGGGGGTTATCGGGAGCTACACCTACTACCTGTGCTTTTCTGGGTTGAGACAGTGTGCATGCATTTGCCCCTGTTCTGTGGCCTTGCCTTCTGGTAGTTTCCATGCTTGCAGATATTGTTATTTTTATGCTTATCCCTTGGTATTCTCTTTGCAAAATCCCTCCACATGGGCTTTAACTTTACTTGTTCTTGGTCTTCATTTAAAATATTGTATATGTTCCCATTTTGTTTTTTACTTCAAAATATAATGTTTGCAGTGTATGTAGGAATTATTTCTTATTTTTTTATTTATTTATTTTTTTAAAAAATTATTTAATTATTTATTTTTGGGCTTCGGCCGAAGGAAGGGACCGAGGAGGAGAGGCCAGGCACATGCCTCCTTCTCCTTGTGGGGCTTCGGTGGAGGTTATGCCCCTGGCATGTGGCTCCGCCCCCGGAGGGTGGAAGCTCTGCCCCAGCATCTGGCTCCACCCCCGGAGGGTGGAAGCTCCGCCCCAGCATCTGGCTCCACCCCTGGAGGGTGGAAGCTCCGCCCTGGAGGGTGGAAGCTCCACCCCCTGACTTCGGCCCCCCAGTTGTCTGAGGGACAGCAACCCGGCCCCCGGCTCAAAAAGGTTGCCTACCTCTGATGTATACGCTAAAGAAATATAAATGGATTCACTGCTGCTCACCTCACATAATAAAAAAATATTTTATGGGGCTAAACAGACAGGCAAAAAGAGGTGCTTTTAGGCTGGCTTGAAGGTGTGGCATTTAGATGACACATGCCTTGAAGCCAGCAAGGAAGTGCCCTCCAGGCACCTTATGCAGAGAAAAGCCGTTTCAAAAAGAAGCAGCTTTTTTCCTCCGCCTCTTCCTGACTTGAAACCATATCATGTGGTCATAACATGAGCACTCCTGCTGCCTTGGGAGCTGGTGGTGTGGTTGGTGAGGTTTCAGTGTGGCTTCAGAAAAGGCAGCTTCAAGCCACTTTTTCCTGCCCATCTATTTCCACCCCTACATTATACAAAAATATACAATAGTAACCAAACTAAAACCAATAGAGATCTTGTAACACCTTTGAGAATAAATGAGCCAAAGATGTCTCCCCCTGAGTCTAAAACGTTCTACAAGATATCTTTGCATATTGATATTCCAGACTAACACAGCTGTATCTCTAAAATCAGTGGAAGACAGGACCTGAAGTGAATGTCACAGTGCACTTGCCATGCCTCAGAATGACTCCAGAAGCATCCATACAGGATTGTAGTTCGTATGGGCAAACACTAGCCTTTGAGGCCTAAGGGGACTGACATTCTGGGGATTTGGAAAAAGTGTGAGTGCCACTTTGCCAGGCCTTGTGGTGGAAAGAGATTAAGCAGATGGTTGCCCCTTGTTCATGGCTGGTAGTTGGGTGAGAAGACATGAGATCGGTGTTCATCTTGGCAATCCCTCTGTTGTGAAGGTTTGGGCTCTGGAACTGTCTCCATGGGACGTAAGACTGGGGGACTTGGAAAAGAACCTACCCTTCAATTTGATCTGGGGGCTTAAGCTCTCATAAAGCTATAGGGCTTGAGAGGGAACCCTCCAGGTTAGCCTTCCAAGATGGCAATCAAACTCTTTAGATTGCTCTTGGGTTCTGGTGTTTTGGACAAGGGCGGTTGATATCATAGGTTGACATATGTGCCTCAGTGAAACCCACACCAGATTCCTCTCTCTTTGCATTTGCTTAGCCCCAGGCCATTTAACTAGGTTTTAAGTCAATAAAGATGGTCCTTACTTAACTCCAAATACTGTATCTAGTCTCATTATTTTATGGTTGGACCACAAATCCCCTCCCTCACATTCCATTTCCATTTCTCCTAAGGCCTTCTTGTTTTACTGAATCAGAAAGAGGGAAAGGTACCCTATCCTGACAAATTCTAATGACATAAAATTAATCGGCTCACTAAAGTATGTGATTAAGTTTGGTGCAAATAAGGGAATCTAGTAAATTAAACCACACTGAGAGACTCCTTATTTAATGAGTTAATCAACTAGTTATTTTGAAACTCTGTCCTATAGTTCCTTTCAATCTAATGTGCTGTGATAGATGTTTCTCAGCCAGAGAACCATGATGTCTAGTTAAAGTAAGCATTCTGTAAGTCATGAAGAGGCAAAGTGCCCAGCTCACCCCTTTTCTACACAAAGAAGGGAAAAATTCTCATTCTTGGATACCTCCAGAATAGGCAGTCCTCTACTGCAAGGGGTTGTGCACTATTTAACAATTTTGTTAAAAACAAACAAAACCAAACAAACAAACACCTGTCAGCCTGGTAGGATCCCAGTGACATAAAATTGGTGTCTGCCACAGGCTGCAGTTGCCCATTCTTTTTCTAAGCCCTCCACACATACTCAACATTTTTGGACTACAGTGTAAAATGTGTAATGGTGTAAAACGGACAAAATAGTTAACCTACTTCTCCGACTCACATAGTTTGAGCCTCATTTCCACTTATTTACCTGATAATCCATATCAGAAGAGGCAGGCAAGAAGGAGAATTACCTAGGTGGATTTAACTGAGTAAAGCAGTGTGTGAGGGAAAAGGTTGGTCACAAAAAAAAGTTGGCCTCAAATTGTCTTCTTTATTCCAAATCCCTTATTTGGTATTGGGTTTTAAAACAATGCGTTGGGCTTTTGTCAAAAGCATGTAAGATGTAGTCCCCCCCCATCTTTTTCTTCTGTTTTATTAAAGACAGGCACTTTGTCAAATGTGAAATGACTTCATCCAGATATTAGTGAAGAGAACTATACTTACAGTGCTGGATTTCAT
>NW_024804415.1:0-3248 GCF_019175285.1 Sceloporus undulatus
TGTGAGACTTTGGGAATACTCTGGCCAAAAATCCACAACAAACTTCAGATGAAGCAGAAAATTTATTGATAGAACTGGAACAAAGTATCCTTGCCACGTCTTTGCCAAAACTGAAGACCCAGAATGAAATCAGAACCTTAAGATTCCCTCCAACCCCTCCCATTGAGTTGTTTCCCAGCACCTTTCCCTTTGATGTAGGATCCCTTCCTTTGATTTGTAAAAGGGAGGAGGGGGGGTTTGACCATTTGGTTCCTGGCTTTTCCTGTGGCCAGAGATCTAAGGCTGCATACCGGATTGGGCTCAGATTCCCAATTGCCCCTCATAATTTACCTGCTGCCATGTCCTACGTGACCATCCGGCTCGTTCCCCATGGAACCCTTCCCCACTCATTTCAAAGTTGCTGCCTATTTGGTTATGAGTCTATCTATCTATCTATGCATCTGTCTTTTCATCTATCTGTCTGTCTGTCTGTCTGTCTGTCTGTCTGTCTGTCTGTCTATCTATCTATCTATCTATCTATCTATCTATCTATCTCTATAGTTATCTATCTGGCCATCTATTTACCATCTATCTATACATCTATCTATCTGGCAGAAGACACCCTGAATACTTAACTGAAGGTGGATTCTGACAGTCTGCCTCCCCAAGCCCTATCGCCCTCCTTTTGGCTTGTCAGGATAAGCCAGATGGAACTCCTTAACCAACTTGTCAGCATTTACATCTTTTACATTCACCCATTCAGCCATGTCTACAGGGAAATGTTTCCACTGCACCAAATATTCTAATTGCCCCCGCATCGTTCTAGAGTCCAACACTTTTACAATTTCAAAATGCTCTTCTCCTCCAATCAGCAGAGGCAGTGGTTCCATTTTTTCCTCGTCTTCGTTACTCCTCCCAATCGCTGGTTTCAACAAACTGAAATGGAAAACATTGTGTAAATGTTTATACATTTTTGGGAGGTCTAACTCGGCCGTCACCTCTGTGATTAGCCGTTTGACCTTAAAAGGTCCCACAAACTTAGGTCCCAATTTTTTGCAAGGCAGCCGACACTTCAAGTTTTTTGTCGATAGAAAAACTTTGTCCCCCACTTTGATATCCCAACTTGGTTTCCGGTGTTGATCCGCGAACCTTTTGTAGTCTAGCTTAGCTTGCTTTAGAGCATCTTCAACCTTCCCCCAATTGTCTCTCAATAGTTGGCTCCAATTCCCCACTGACACTGGATCCTCCGGAGCTGGAGTTAGTTGAGGGATGACTCTTGGCTCATAGCCATATACCGCCTGAAATGGTGACACCCCCGTACTGGCATGTATTCCCATGTTAAACGCTACCTCCGCGTGAGCCAACAAGTCCATCCAGTTGTCTTGTAGGTGGTTTACATAACATCTTAAGTATCTTTCCACACACTGATTAGTGCGTTCCACCTGACCATCTGTAGCTGGGTGAAAAGCTGTGCTCAGCGCTAATTGCACCCCCAATTTGTCCTGTAAACACCTCCAAAATTGAGAGATAAAGGTTCCACCTCTATCGGAAATTATCTTATCTGGTAAACAGTGTAACCGGTACACATTTTCTATGAACATGTCCGCCAACCGTGGCGCGCTGGGTACCCCCTTACACCCCACGTAATGCACTTGCTTGGAAAACAAATCTGCGATCACCCAAATGGTGTCCTTGCCCTTGCTGTCAGGCAAGTCGGTAATAAAGTCCATGCCTATGTGTTGCCAGGGCCGAGTGGGGGTTTCCAATGGCCTTAACAACCCACTAGGTTTCCCTGTGTTAGGCTTAGCTCTGGCGCAAACCACGCAGCTTTGCACATAATTCTCCACCTCTTTCCGCACCCCTGGCCACCAATATTTGCTTCGCAGATTGTGCCAAGTTTTCACAAATCCCCAATGCCCCGCCGCCTTGACATCGTGGCACGCTACCAATACCTTAGCCCTTAAGTTCTCGGGCACATATATCTTATTGTCCTTGCCCCACAATCCATGTTCCGTCTGCTGTAATTCACTTTTCAATTTATTAAGTTCTGGATCCCATTCGTAGGCTTGGAGGATCTCTCGTAATAGGGGGTCTAGGTCTGCGACTGCCCGCTCTTGCTCCCTTTTTGTCTGGCTTCGTGTGGTCACCCCCAGCCCCAGCTGTTGTGCTGTGAACAGGGTCTGTTTCTCCAACTCCTCCTTTTCCCCAGGCCCGTGCATCCGTGAAAGCCCATCAGCCAGCCCATTCTCCCTCCCTGGGATGAATTTTATGGTAAAATTGAATTTAAAAAAATCTTTAGCCCATCGACGTTGTTTTGGGCTTAGCTGCCTCAGAGTCTGCAATGCCTCTAAGTTCCGGTGATCCGTCCATACTTCGAAGGGGTGGGGGGCCCCCTCCAGGAATTGCCTCCACGTGTCTAAAGCCCACTTAATAGCAAATGATTCCCGTTCCCAGCATGGCCAAAGGGCTTGCGTCGAATCAAACTTCTTGGAGGAATAGGCACAAGGTCTGAGCTGACCCCCCTCATCCCGCTGCAATAACACTGCTCCCACTGCTGCATCCGAGGCATCCACCTGCACTACGAAAGGCTGCTCGGGGTCAGGGTGCTTAAGTATTGGCTCTGAGCTAAACAACTGCTTCAGCGCTTCAAACGCCCTAGTGCACTCTGGAGTCCAGTTAATTTTGTTAGATGGCTTGGGTTTCTCCGTCCCTGGGGGGGTCTGCCCTCGCTGCTTTCTCCCTTCCCCTTTAGAGGTTTTTAATAGATTAGTAATAGGTAATGCCACTTGAGCAAAATCAGGGATGAATTGTCTATAAAAGTTTGCAAATCCCAGGAACCTCTGCACCTGCTTGCGCGTCTTGGGTTCAGGCCAATTCAGAACGTCTTGGACCTTGTGGGGGTCCATGTGCAGTCCCTGAGTAGACACCCTGTACCCCAGAAAGTCAAGTGTATCTGTGTGGAAGTGGCATTTGGACAGTTTTACATACAATTTGTGGTCCAGCAACCTCTTCAGCACCTTTCTGACTAGTTGTACATGGCTATTCAGGTCCTGGGAATAGATCAAAATGTCATCTAGATACACTAGCACTCCTTCAAATAGCAGATCATGCAATACTTCATGTACAAGCTTCATAAAACAAGAAGGACCTCCCGAAAGCCCAAACGGAAGGACCAAATATTCAAACGCCCCCAAAGGACAATGGAATGCGGTTTTGTACTCATCTCCTTCCTTGATTCTTACTCGGAAGTAAGCATCCCGCAAATCCAA
>NW_024804415.1:3348-4758 GCF_019175285.1 Sceloporus undulatus
TCACATTCCTTTTCTTCAAAAACATCCCCCAAATCCCGATATACCTCTGGGAACCCTAACAGAGGTCGGGCCCCGGTCCCTGCGCTCATGGCACAGGGGCCCCTCATTTTTATTGTCAAGGCTTGGCTATCCTCGGCGGACGAGTGTCCCTTCAACCTCAGATGCTGCTTGCAGCCTGGGTCGTTAAAAGTCAACCGCCTGTTCCTCCAATTAATAGCAGGATTGTGCTGCGCCAGCCAGTCTATGCCTAGCACCAAGTCCCAGCCCTGCGTTGCTCCAATTACGAATTGTATGGTTTCCTGGTGTCCAGCAATTTTCAACGTTAAAAGTTCTGTTTGTGTCCTACTGGGCACCCCCCCCATCATGGAGCCATCCATCTGCATGAACGGGATCTCCTCAGGTAGGGGCTCTTGGTTAATTCCCCATTCCTGCACGGTTTTAGGGCTCATTAGGCACCTGGTGCAGCCCGAGTCCAAGGCTGCCAGCAAAGTTCCCATAATTCCTTTGCACTTGTGCCCAAGTTTCACTTCCAAAAAATAAATGGGCACTCCCCCACTCACCACAGTTGGGATGTTCCCGTCCTGGTCTGCATCCTCCTGGTGCGCCTCAAAACGTGGAGCTCCAGTTCCTGGGTGGGTAACTTGCCCCGCAGTCTCCCTTCTTGCTCCCCCTCCGGAGCTCGACGGCGCCTTGCCGGTGGCCTTGTCGCCGGCCTTTTCCGGACACTTGGCGATGAGATGTCCCTTCATGCCACAAGCCAAGCAGAGCCCCAGCCTCATCCTGCGCTGTCTCTCAGACTCCCTCATCGGTTTTGGGTGCTGTGGAGCGCATCCTCCGGAGGACTTTACCATAGTCTTGCCCTGTTGAAGAGCCGCCCGCTGTTTGGCCAGTCGCACTCGCTCCTTGGTGGTCTCAGCTTCTCCAGCCCACCGCATCCATTCCTGCAGCCCCTCCGGGTTCCCTCTCAACAGCACCCACTCTAGCAGTTCGGAGTTGAGTCCATCCTGAAACTGGCGCACCAGCATGGGCTCGGGGAAATCTGGGATCTGGGCGGCCACGCTTCTAAACTCTAACACATACTCCCCCACGGATCGCTTGCCTTGTTGCAGCGTCATGAATTTAGTTTTAGCGCGGTCTACGCGGAAGGGATCCTCAAATCGTGCTCGAAGCGCTGTCATGAAGGCCCCCAAGTTCTGCAGCTCCGGAGCCCGGCAGTCGTAGAGCTGCACCAGCCACTGGGCCGCCAGGCCCTCCAACCTTCCAGCCACGCAGCGCACCTTTTCCCCTTCATCCGGGAAGTAGTCTCCTCTGGTCCTCATGTGTCCCGCCACCTGAGCCAGGAAGAAGGGGAGCTGTTCCGGGTCCCCGTTAAATTTGGCTTCCAGCTTGCTAGCCAGGAGCTCCCTCAGC
>NW_024804415.1:4858-5425 GCF_019175285.1 Sceloporus undulatus
CTCAGTTTCTCCTCTCCCCCTCCTGGGGCCCGCGTTTACCCCGCCGTGCCGTGAGTGGGGTCGCGAGGTAGGCTCTGCCTCCTCGTCGCTCTCCTCCTCCGAGCCCTCGCCGAACGCCTCCGTCGCCGGCTTGGGGGTGGAGTGATTCTCCCGCTGCTCTGACTCTCTGGTAGTCAGTTGCGACATCAGGGATTTCAGTTCCCTCAAATCCTCCTTAAGGCCCGCCACCTCATCTGCCAGGTTTTCCTCCCTTGGCGCTCTCAGCATGGCCTCTCCCACAGCTTGGTCCCAAGCTGTTACTCTGCCGGCTCTGCGGCGTTTCCTCTCGTCCTCCGGGAGTGGGAACCACAGCTCCTCCGGTAGTCCGCCTCCCTCGCCCCTTTGCTTGGGTCTGGCTCCCCGCTGCTCAGCGCCCTCGAGAGTTTTCTCCCACTCCGAAATCTCTCCTGAAGCCGCTGGCACCTTTCCTGGTAGCGGAGATTCCCTGGTCGTCATTTTGTGAGGAGGTGTTTTGGCAAACTGTGAGACTTTGGGAATACTCTGGCCAAAAATCCACAACAAACTTCA
>NW_024804416.1:0-803 GCF_019175285.1 Sceloporus undulatus
GCTGGGACCGGCAATGATGTTCTTCTCTCCCTCAGAGCCCACAGCAGTGGCAGTTGGAATGTAGGGAGGGTGTATCCTCAGCCGTTGGGACTGGCAACGATGGTTCTTCTCTCCCTCAGAGCCCACAACAGTGGCAGTTGAAATTGAGGAAGGGTCCCTCCCCAGCCGGTGGCAACGGCAACGTAGTTTCTTCTCTCCCTAGGAGCCCACAGCAGTGGCTGGTGGAATAGAGGGAGGGTGCCTCATCAGCCGCTGGGCTTGGCAACGAAGGTTCTTCTCTCCCGGAGAGCACACAGCAGTGGCAGTTGGAAAGGAGGGAGGGTGCCTCACCAGCTACTGGCACTGGCAATGATGGTTCTTCTCCCCCTAGGAGAACACAGCAGTCAGTTGGAATGGAGGGAGGGTGCCTCCCCAGCTGCTGGAAACAGCAACGATTACTCTTCTCTCTCTCAGAGCCTAAAGCAGTGTCCATTGGAATGGAGGGAGAGTGCCTCAGAAGCTGCTGGGACTTGTAATGATGGGTCTTCTCGCCCTCAGAGCTGAAAGCAGTGGCAGTTGGAATGAATGGTGCTTCACCAGCTGCTGGGATCGGCAACGATGGCTCTTTTGTCACTCAGAGCCTACAGCAGTGGCATTTGGATTGAATGGTGCCTCACCAGGTGCTGGAAGCGGCAACGATGGTTCTACTGTCCCTCAGAGTCCACAGCAGTGGCTGTTGGAATGAATGGTGCCTCAACAGCTGCTAGGACCGACAACGATGGTTCTACTGTCCCTCAGAGCCCACAGCAGTGGAGGTTGGAATA
>NW_024804416.1:813-4175 GCF_019175285.1 Sceloporus undulatus
AAGGGTGCCTCACCAGCTGCTGGGACCGGCAACGATGGTTCTTCTCTCCCTCAGAGTCCACAGCAGTGACAGTTGGAATGAAGGGTGCCTCACCAGCTGCTGGGACCGGCAACGATGGTTCTTCTCTCCCTCAGAGCCCACAGCAGTGGAAGTTGGAATGAAGGGAGGGTGCCTCACCAGCTGCTGGGATCAGCAGCAATGCTGCTTCCCTCCCTCAGAGCGCACAGCAGTGGCAATTGGAATGAATAGAGCGTCACAAGCTGCTATGTCCAGCAACGATGGTTCTTCTCTTCCTTAGAGCCCACAGCAGTGGCAGTGGGACTGGAGGGAGGGTGCCTCACCAGCTGCTGGGACCGGCAACGATGGTTCTTCTTTCCCGCAGAGCCCAAAGCCCACAGCAGTGGCACTTGGAATGGAGGCACGGTGCCACACCAGCTGCTAAAACTGGGAATTATGGTTCTTCCCTCCCTGAGAGGCCATAGCCGTGGCAGTTGGAATGGAGGGAGGGTGCCTCACAAGCTGCTGGGACCGGCAATTATGGTTCTTCTGTCCCTCAGAGAGCCCACAGCAGTGGCAGCTGGAATGGAGGAAGGGTGCCTCATCAGCTGCTGGGAACAGCAACAATGTTCTTCCCTCTTTCAGATCCCACAGCAGTGGCAGTTGGAATCGAGGGTGGGTGCCTCACCAGCTGCTGGTTCCGGCAACCATGTTCTTCTCTCCCTCAGAGCCCACAGCAGTGGCAGTTGGAATGGAGGAAGGGTGCCTCCTCAGCCGTTGGGACTGGCAACGATGGTTCTTCTCTCCCTCAGAGCCCACAACAGTGGCAGTTGGAATGGAGGGAGGGTCCCTCCCCAGCTGGTGGCACCGGCAATGAAGTTTCTTCTCTCCCTAAGAGCCCATAGCAGTGGGAGTTGGAATGGAGGGAGGGTGCCTCACCAGCTGCTGGGATCAACAACAATGCTTCTTCTCTCCCTCAGAACCCACAGCAGTGGCAGTTGGAATGAATGATGCCTCACCAGCTGCTGGGACCAGCAACGATGGTTCTTCTCGTCCTTAGAGCCCACAGCAGTCGGGGAGTTTCGAATGGAGGGGAGCGTCTTGCCTCATAGCAGCTGCTTGGTATCGCAACAATGCTTCTTCTCTCACTTCAGACACCCACAGTCCAGTGGCAGTTTGGCGCAATGGAATGGTGCCTCATCCCGCTTGCTGGGACCATGCAATGATGGTTTCTTCTCTTCCTCGAGCCTTCTCAGCAGTGGCCCTGGGAATGGACGGGAGGGTGCCTTAACTTAGCTGCATGGGACTGGGCAATCCATGGTTCTTCTCTCTTTTTTCCCTCCAGAGTCCGACAGCTGTTGGCAGTTTGAAAGGATGGAGGGTTTGCCCCACCAGCTTGGCGCGCCGGCAACGTGGCCATGACTTGGTTCTTCTCCCCCTCAGAGCCCACCGCAGTCAGTTGGTCAGAGGGCAGGGTGCCTCCCCAACTTGCTGGGGACCAGTACGATGGACTCTTCTCTCTCCTCAGAGTCGACAGTCAGTGGGTTCCTTGGTGGAGCCGCCTCCCCCCTGGCCTGGGGCAGGTGGACTCACCATCCAGCTGCTGGGTAATGACAGCGATGGTTCTTCAGTCCTTCCACAGCATTGGCAGTTGGAATGGAGGTAGTGTGCCTCACCAGCCGCTGGGACGGTAATGATATTCTTCTCTCCCTCAGAGCCCACATCAGTGGCAGTTGGAATGGAAGGAGGGTGCCTCACCAGCTGCTGGGATTAGCAACGATGGTTCTTCTCTCTCTCTCAGAGCCGACAGCAGTGGCATTTGGAATGGAGGAAGGTGACTCACCAGCTGCTGGGAATGACAGCGATGGTTCTTCAGTCCTTCAGAGCCCACAGCATTGGCAGTTGGAATGGAGGTAGTGTGCCTCACCAGCTGCTGGGACGGTAATGATGTTCTTCTCTCCCTCAGAGCCCACATCAGTGGAAGTTGGAATGGAGGGAGGGTGCCTCACCAGCTGCTGGCACCTGCAATTATGGTTCTTCTTCCCCTCGGAGGCCACAGCTGTCAATTGGAATGGAGGGAAGGTGCTTCACCAGCTGCTGGGATCAGCAACGATGATTCTTCTGTCCCTCATAGCACACAACAGTGTCCGTTGGAATGGAGGGAGGGTGGCTCACCAGCTGCTGGGACCGGCAATGATGGTTCTTCTCTCCCTCAGAGCCCACAACAGTGGCAGTTGGAATGAAGGGTGCCTCACCAGCTGCTGCGACAGGCAACAGTGGTTCTTCTCTCCTTCAGAGCCCACAGCAGTAGCAGTTTGAATGAATGGTGCCTCACGCAGCTGCTGGGATCTTCAACTATGGTTCATCTCTACCTCAGAGACCACAGCAGTGGCAGTTGGAAGGAATAGTGCCTCACCAGCTGCTGGAACCGGCAACAATGCTTGTACTGTCCCTCCGAGCCCACAGCAGTGGCAGTTGGAATGAATGGTGCCTCACCACCTGCTGGGACCGGCAACAATGGTTCTACTGTCCCTCATAGCCCACAGCAGTGTCAGTTGGAATGAAGGATGCCTCACCAGCTGCTGGGACGGGCAAAAATGGTTCTCTCCCTCACAGCCCACAGCAGTGGTATGTGGAATGAATGGTGCCTCACCACCTGCTGGGACCGGCAAAAATGGTTCTTCTCTCCCTCAGAGCCCACAGCAGTGGCAGTTGGAATGAATGGTGCCTCACTAGCTGCTGGGATCGGCCACAATGGTTCTTCTCTTCCTTAGAGCCCTCAGCAGTGGCACTTGGAATGGAGGGAGGGTGCCTAACTAGCTGCTGGGACTGGCAATGATGGTTCTTCTCTTCTTCAGAGCTGATAGCAGTGGCAGTTGGAATGAAGGGAGGGTGCCTCACCAGCTTCTGGGACCAGCAATGATTGTTCTTCTCTACCTCAGAGCCCACAGCAGTGGAAGTTGGAATGGTGGGATGGTGCCTCAGCAACTGCTGGGATCAGCAACAATGCTTCTTCTCTCCCTCAGAGCCCACATCAGTGGCAGTTGGAATGAATGGTGCCTCACCAGCTGCTGGGACCAGGAACGATGGTTCTTCTCTTCCTTAGACCCCACAGCAGTGGCATTTGGAATGGAGGGAGGGTGCCTCACTAGCTCCTGGGACTGGCAATGATGGTTCTTCTCTCCCTCAGAGCCGACAGCAGTGGCAGTTGGAAAGGAGGGAGGGTGCCTCACCAGCTGTGGGCAATGGTAATGATGGTTCTTCTCTCCCTCAGAGCCCACAGCAGTCAGTTGGAATGGAGGGAAGGTTCCTCACCAGCTGCTGGGACCGGCAATGATGGTTCTTCTCTCCCTGAGAGCCCACAA
>NW_024804416.1:4275-5424 GCF_019175285.1 Sceloporus undulatus
TTCTCTCCCTCAAAGCCCACAGCAGTGTTAGTTGGAAAGAATGGTGCCTCTCCCGCTGCTGGGACCAGCAACGATGGTTCTTCTTTTCCTTAAAGCCCTCATGTAGCCAAAGGTCCGTTAGGGGAATTTTATTATGTTTTTATCAGCTCAAATATTGCAAGAGGGGCTGGCTACAAGAGCCCACAGAGATCGCCCTCCCGATGTGTATACGGAGAAGACCAGGGCCTCCCAATAACTGAAGCTGAGACAGATTGCACACGCAATACACACACACACACACATTCAAGGCTCAGGAAGGTAGGTTGGAAATGTGGAAAAGATGTTTAGGCTCTGCTAATGGTATACTCAACAAGATGTAGTCTTCCTCTGGGAAGCGAATGGGATGTTGGACAGTGAGGCAAGTCTGCTCCGCAACCTGGGTTTGAGCAGAAATGCCGGCTACCAGAACAGAGGTCTGACTGACGTGGAGTAAGTAGACCTTGCAAATGGCGCGCTGAGCAGGACTTAAGTTGTTCGGACAACAGACTCGAGGAGGGGGTGATAGCTCCAGGGAAGGCAAACATTTTACTCTTCCTGGCTTAAGATAATCCCTTCATGCGACTTCCCAGACCTTCTAAGATGTTAATGTGGCTGTTCCCCTAGGGAATGTGTACATGTCTTGTCGCCTTGCCAGTAATGGCAGGCAAGCTAGGAGTCTGGCCAGGGGTCATCCAAGGGTTATCATTGATTCCAAAATTTATATAAACCAGCATGGGTAACAGTTCCCCCCCCCTCGGAAATTACACAGACTCACAGGCGAGTGGGGATGGGTATTTTCCGAATTACTGTTTGCCATATAAATTTTGGGGTGTGAATATTTGAAGAGGTTGTCCTATCAAGGGGAGTATCACCCTGCAAAGCCTGGGGAGCCTTTGCTGATCTGGAACCCAATCACATACCATACGCACCAAAGTTTATATAAAGTCAAAAGAAGGGGGTATATTACAGGGGTATATAAACCATCAGTAGTGGAAAGAGTCTTCTTCTGGCTCAGGAGAGAGCCATATGCAAGCAATTTGCAAGGAACAGACAGTTGACAAAGCCTCCAATAGGCTCAATAGTACATGAAAAGCGGTGATCAATTTGATTTGTTACATAAAACATCACAAG
>NW_024804417.1:0-5423 GCF_019175285.1 Sceloporus undulatus
TAGAAGATGTAGAATAGCAACATGGATAACAAAATAAGGATAGCAACATTAAATGTGAAAGGACTGGGGTCTGTAATTAAAAGGAAAAGGATTGAATCATTAATGAAAAAACAGAAAGCGGATATTTTTTTTATTCAGGAAACGCACCAAGCGAAATCAGGATCGTCGGAATTGAAGATGAACTGGGTTGCCACATATGAAAAAGCATATGGTACTTCTAAAGCAAGAGGAGTAGCAACCTTAATATCTAAGAAATGTGGGTTTGATATACTAAAGGTTAAGTCAGATGAAAAAGGAAGATTTGTATTGGTGCAAGGAACGATGGGGGGAGAAAAATATTAGTTGGTAAATGTGTATGCTCCAAATGAAAATCAAATGGAATTTTATGGAAAAGTATTTAAGGAAATGGAGGATATGCAGGGAGATTACACAATTATGGCAGGAGACTTCAATATGGTTATGGATAAGTGTAAAATTAGTGAAATTTAAGTTTAGAAGAGGAATAATCAAGAGAAATTATTTCAAAGCAATATGGAAAACATTTGTACAAAAAGTCTTAGGAAAAGAAGGAGGTGTTTTACCACCAGAGAAAGAGTTACAATTCTGGAGATAGAGTAATAAGAAGATAGGCTCAGGGGATGGGGAGCACTTGGGGGAAGGGGGGAATTATGAAAAATATATGATGAAAAGAAATATGAATTAAAGTTAGATAAAGTAGTAAAGAATGGAATATAAAGGGATATATTATATGTATGTGGAATATAATGTAAAAGTCTTTTTTATATATTATTGTAAGGTGAATTTAATCAATAATTTATCAATTTATTATAATAACATGTATTAATTTCATTCTACCAATAAAATCATAATTAATCTAAAAAAAAATTAATAGTGGGGTTTCCATGAACAAACATTCCCTCATCCCCATAGCATGACACAAAGCAGTGTCTGAAAATATAGCTGTCATGGGACCTTCCCGTACTGCCTAGTTCAATATCGATCAATCTTCCTCGATGCTCAGTGGTGCCCTGTACAGAAATAGAGTATCCCTGTTTCCTATTGAGGTACTCTTTCTCCCCTCCCTGCGGTGGACACACGGGAATGTGTGTGCCGTCAATAGCCCCAATACAGTGAGGGAATCCAATTTTTTGGAAACCATCCATTATCTGTATACATAACAAAGAAGAGAAATCAATTATTTTCTAATATGCTGTGATACCCACATCAAACAATTTTCTAGAACAATTGAAGGCCTAACATGCACACCACATAAAATGGGGCACTGTATATTATTTTGCTATTATTGTTTGATTATCTAACATTAATTGTGGACATTGAATTGAATAGCTAACTGTAATAAATCGTTTTGTAGGCCATCAATTAATGTCACATATCTTTTTGCACTGAATAAAGAAAGTGAAGCATCCTTTTCATTAAACACACTCAACCATCGCAACCAAGGAACTAGCAAACTGTTACTTCCAGACATCCAACGTCAAAAAGGTTTTCCTCTTTCTGTCTCTTGAACAATTTATAGCAACCTAAAGCAAAAACCTATCATGGGGTTTTCTTGGCAAGATTTGTCATTTTCATCCCCTGAAGCTGAGGGAGTGTCTTTCCCACGGTCATGTAGAGAGTTTCAGTAGCCAAGGAGGGATTCGAAACCTTGTTTTCCAGACTCCCTTGCCCATGTCCAGACAGAGGAAAAGGAATGTCCCTGCCCCATTCCCACAGTAGTCTCTTTAGATTATGTAAAGGTCCAAAATAAGTGGAACACGTGTCCAGTCCACACACCAGGGCAATTCTTTGGAGTAAAAAAAAGTCAGTTTATCCCAAATCAGGCTAGAAACATCAGATAATCCTAAATGTGCAGATTGTGCACCAGTGCAAGAACATGTGAAGGAGCGTCAGCAGGTAGATGGAAGAGGTCAGGAGGAGACTCCCTGGGCTGTGTGAGCTGCTGCTGTTAAAACACCCTGCATGGTAGCCCTTTTTATATTTGGGGTCTCCATATTCTCATATGTTTATATCTGGAGCCATGCATGTTCTTAAAAGGTCATTATGACATTTGGAACACTGGGTGAATTTCCTGTAATAAGGACACAGAGACCTGAAAATGTGCAGAAGGACCCAGGACAAAGGCTAAATGGGTGTGCTGATCCTTTCTCCCCCAGGCTCTCTGTGTATTCTCTTGCACCAAAAGGCAAAGGAGGTCTAATTGCATTGAAGGCAGAAATCCAACGCTTCCTGCTCCCTGCCGTGTTCCCAGCCAGCCTCCTTATCCCTCCTCCCTGGAGTTGTCTTAGAAGTTTATCGCACACAGCTTTTTTAAACGTTTCGATGTTCATATACAAATAGAACAGATTTTATCACATAGCCTCGTTAGTGAGATGTTTTCACCTGGTTCCCTTTCCATTCTGTTCCTGTGAAATGTTTCCAACTATTGTCTTCCGTCCTCCCTTTCCAGTAAACGTTATGAGACCATAAAATCCACTGTGTGCGATATCCTACGTGATCCACTTGCGCCCCCGTCCGATTCCTACTGTTATAACGTGCCATGAGATCTCTCCTCCTGACTAATCTTCCCTTGCTAGTTTTCCTTCCAATACGTGATATTGACTTGATCTCCTCAAAATTACTGAACACTTTGGATGGAAGACATTTCTTTATATCACCAATACAGCAGGATTCAGTGTATGCTTCCAGAACAAGATTTGATGGCGGGCCATTGTAGAATACAGTGGTACCTCGGGATACGAAATACCCAGGTTACGAATTTTTCGGGATACGAATAAATCCCATAGGGATTTATTGTTTCGGGTTACGAAAGTTTTTTCGGGTTACGAAAAAACTCCGCGCTGTTTTAAATGGAGCCGCGGCAGAGCCGCGGCTTTTTTCCCCATTAGCGCCTATGGCAATTCGGCTTACGAAGGTTTTTCGGGTTACGAAATTAGCCGCGGAACGAATTAATTTCGTAACCCGAGGCACCACTGTAGATATTTTAATGTGATCACATTATTCTTTTTTCCACCCACCCCCCTTTTAATAACAAGACTCTGTTTTGAGGGAAAATAACAATTTGAGGATGAAACATGGGAAATGCATGGAATGCTGGAGCCACAAACATAACTCTTGACTTCCCATTCCAAAAAGGTGCTAAAGGTTTCAAAAGCCGCATAACTGATCGAACAGCTCATAGGCATAGCTTTATCAAAAAGCCAACAACCATCAAATTTAAAACCAAGAAGGTGAAAGTTGTCTGGGTGCACCGGCAAGAGCCAAAAGGCAGATTTGATGTCACATTTAGCAAGGAGAACTCCACACACACATGCCCAAACCAGACGAACAGCATGGTCAAATGATGCATAATGAACAGAAGAGCATCATTGACATAGGCCCCGGGCGGGTGAGAAAGGTGGTGAATCAGGCGAAATTCCCCCAGATCCTTTTTGGGCACAACTGCTAGCGGGGACACATGAATGTGTTTGGAAAAGGTGGAGAATCGAAAGGACCCTCAACATGCCCAGCCTCGATCTCCTTATTGATTTTAGCTCGTAAAATCTCAGGCATGTCATGTGCTGATTTGAGATTCTTAGACTCCACAGACATAATGGGACCCGAAACCGGAATATGAAAACCAAAAGAAAAACCTTCGGCAAGAACAGAAGCAGCCTTTTTAAAAGGATAATCACGTAGGAGGGGTAGGAGGGCAGAAGGGCGAACTGGAGTATGTGCCATAGAAAATTTTGAAACTGCAGCCTGATTATTTAGGGCCCCCTGAGACATCCACATCAGAGGCGAAGGCACGGTCTCTTTTACCAGTGGCTGCATTGACAGGGCACCCTTGACGAACGGGCTGATTGCTAGAAGGAGAGCACCCACAATTAACCTTGGGGTGAGAACCCCGACATAGCTCACAAGCATGTTCTTATTTATATTGTGTACCCGGTTGCATTTACCTGAATTAAATTCCCCACAAACAAGCCTCCTAGAATCCTTTCTAATGGCCCCCTTTTTAGAACCTCTGGGCTTGGCAATGGTGCCAACTTCTAACAGCCAAATTTCATTGTGCGAAAGATCCCAGCGCTCCCTAAAGCTCTGAGAAGCATGTTGACGAAAAGCTGCATCATATGCAATTGCCGCTGCATCTCCAGCAAAAGACTTTGCCCTCAAAACATTGAGAAGATGGCTGCCAAAATGCCAAGCCCGTTCCGGGAAGGCCATGGAAACCACTGCCCAAAAAATTGTAAAACCCTCTAGCCAGTTAGAGAAGTCCTCTCGACTGGGGCCACTTTTTGATCTTTGGAGGACTTTTTTTGAAGAGGTGACTGCAATCGCCTCTTGACCCTTAGGCTGAAGCAAGGTAAAAACATCTACATAACATCCCCTTAAAATGAGCTTTCGCACTTTCTTGGAAAGGTGAGAGCCCGGAGGACGATCTCCTGGTGCAGACACCGGGATGGCAGCTGCCTGTGTGTCAACCCACACACCCTGAAGACCAGGACGCCAAGATCGCCTCTTAATAGCCCATTTTGGAAGCCCAGGAAACAGCGTGTTGTCGAGCCAATAGCCGTCCCTGCCACAGGGGACCTCTTGAGCCGTACCACCAGCCGACGATCTCTGAGCCAACATCTCAGCCTGAGCCCTCTGCCGCCTTTTCTTGGCCTTTTTCTTCTTCTTACGACTCTTGCGCTTTGACACTGAAGCATCCCCTTCGCTAGTGACTTCATCATCTGAACTGGACATAGAAGAAGATGAGCTGGAACTGCTAGAACTGGAAGACGAAAGCACCAACTAGGATGGAACAGAGGAAAATGTAGGCAGAGGGGAAACCACAGTCTGGCCGGGAGACGTGGCTTTTTGGATCAATTCAGCAATGGAATGAGACAGCTCAACAACAACAGACGCTGACAACACAGGAGCAGCTTGTTGTGACATCGACGATGGTGTGTCATTAGATTGAAGGAATCTCGATCCTGGGGCTGCATCAGGCCGCAACTTTTTTGAAGGCCACGTAGAACCCCTATTAGAAGTACTAGGGGAAGCAGAGTCCTGGTGTGTTGGTTTAGAAGGCATAATGCCTGGGAAGCAAAAAACCAGCAAAAGGCAAAAAAATTGTCTGCCGAACAATACTAACAAGCTAATTACAGCAATCAGATAAAAGAGGAGCCTGAAAAAACCCTTGGCTGGCAGGCCAACTTATACGAAACAACACTGGAGCCTGAAATTGATGCCAATGGGAGGGAAGCACCCGCAAATTCCAGGAAGGGAGGGTGGCAGCAAGAGAGGCCCAAAATATGGTTGCTGCGGCACTCAGCAGGCCAAGAATTGGCATGAGTGCCAGCGGCAAGATGGCTGCCATGGCGCTCAGCAGGCCTTGTAAAAAGGTGCGAGCGCCAGTGGCAGTAAAATGGCTTCCACAG
>NW_024804418.1:0-5423 GCF_019175285.1 Sceloporus undulatus
ATGTGGCCTTTGTGGGTAAGGAACCTGAATCCATTGCCCTTCCTGTGAAGACTGAGGGCCCTTTCATCATTCACTGTCAGAGTGCTTGGTTTCCACTTATAATTATAGAATCAAAGCAACTTCCTGACAGTAAGGGCTGTTTGATAGTGGAACACATTCTTTCTTCGGAGTGTAGTAGAGTCTCCCTCCTTGAAGGTCTTTAAACAGAGACTGGATCGCCATCTTTCGGGGATGCTTTGATTGAGAGTTCCTGCATGGCAGGGGGTTGGACTGAATGGTCCTTGTGGTCTCTTCCCACTCTACAATTATATGATTCTATGATCAATTATGGGTAATATATTTGAAGGGAAGAAAGGGGAACACAAAACCTGCTTTTTCTCTAATGTTTCTTTTCCATCCTGAGCTTGCTTAGCTCCATGGTTGATTAAAGAGGCCCTTTGTTACCCAAAATGTCTGGGGAGGACACCCGCAAGTGGTATGCTTTTAGGGGAATTTGGTACTTAGCTCAATAGAACGAGATAGTTTTACTGAGGCAACAGTGACCTCTGGATCCAGCCCAGCTATAACAGGTCCTGAATCAAAGAGTACATCAGAGGCATTTGAAATAGGTTTTTGTGTTTTATTTAGGGGGGAAAGAAAATACACAGACACACATACTATATATATAAGTGTTCATGCGCACACACAAGATCTAGGTAAGAAAGGTGGGAGTGGTGAATAGATGTAAGCCTTTGTTAAAGGTATCTATTACCTATCCAGAGCTTTATTCCAATTGTTGAGGATTCGGAATGGGGAGAGGTCAGTAGTTCCTGCGACAATTGGGGTTGGTGAGTGCATTGAGGTGCTTAGCCAAGAAAACAAACAGAGTGTCTGTCTGTAACTGGACTGACACTGAAGAACAGCAAGTTGGGCCTGATATTTATACTGAAATTGGTGCTTGGGGCAGAAACTGAGGCTTTGGAAAGGTTTATATCTCTTTAGAATATTTCCTGGGTGGGGAAAGAATGGTGTGAACACAAATTGAATGCAGTGAGTGTTTGATGCAAATACCTCAGAGAAAAGGGATTACCACACCGCCTCTGAGGTCCTTGGCTCTGAATTTCGATCGCGTTCACAATCCAATGAACACTACAATCTGAGGGTGACACTCCCAGATGCAGCTCAACAATAACATGGCAGAGTATGGAAGCAAATATCTAGATATAGGTATTGGCAATACACAGACCACTTTCCACACTTAAAAATAAGTCACAGACACAGTAGATTTCATTCAATTCTTGGAGGTTTTTTATCTTGAATTACAAAATAATACAAATAAATAAATCAATAATTTATTACGGCACATGGCCAGCTTAAAAAAAAAACAAAGTAAAAACAAGTATTACAAAGCATCACAATAAGTAAACTGCATTCTAGCAATAAGGGTAAACATCAATTCATAAAATGAAATCCTAAACCTTGCAGGTAAAAATTGTCCCAAATAAATTTGAAAAATATAGACTTAAAACAGTAGACTGACTCTATGTCATAATTATTTCAAGAGAGAATCATAGAATCATAGAGTTGGAAGAGACCGCAAGAACCATCCAGTCCAACCCTCTGCCATGCAGGATATCCAAATCAAAGCATCCCCGACAGATGGCCATCCAGCCTGTGCTTAAAGACCTCCAAGGAGGGAGATTCCACTACCCTCCGAGGAAGAAGTGTGTTCCACTGTCGGATAGCCCTTACTGTCAGGAAGTTCTTCCTAATGTTGAGGTGGAATCTCTTTTCCTGGACCTTGCATCCATTGTTCTGGGTCTTAGGCTCTGGAGCAGCAGAAAACAAGCTTGCTTCCTCCTCAATATGACATCCGTTAAATTTTTAAACAAGGCTATCATATCACCACTTAACCTTCTCTTCTCTAGGCTAAACATCCCCAGCTCCCTAAGTCATTCCTCGTAGGGCATGGCTTCCAGACCCTTCACCATTTTAGTTGCTCTCCTTTGGACATGCTCCAGTTTGTCCACATCCTTTTTAAACTGTGGTGCCCAGAACTGGACACAATATTCCAGGTGGGTCCTGACCAAAGCAGAATAGAGTGGCACTATTACTTCCCTTAATCTAGACACTATACTTTTATTGATGCAGCCTAAAATTGCATTGGCCTTTTTAGCTGCTGCGTTGCACTGTTGACTCATTTTCAACTTGTGGTCTACTTGGACTCCTAGATCTCTTTCACTCATAGTTTCATTCAGACAGGTGTCTCCCATCCTATATCTGCGCATTTCATTTTTCCACCCTAAGTGCAGTACCTTACATTTCTCCGTGTTGAATTTCATTTTATTAGCTTTCTAGTCTATTCAGGTCATCTTGAATTTTGATCCTGTCCTCTGGGGTATTAGCTATTCCTCCTAATTTGGTGTCATCTGCAAATTTGATAAGTATGCTCCCAATTTTGTCCTCCAAGTCATTGATAAAGATGTTGAATAGCACTGGGCCCAGGACAGAGTCATGTGGGACCCCACTGGACACTTCTCTCCAGGATGAAAAGGAGCCATTGATTGAGCAACCTTTCTGTTCGGCTGGTCAACCAATTACAAATCCATGTAACAGTTGCCTTGTCTAGCCCACATTTTACAAGCTTTTTGCAAGAATGTCATGGGGAACTTTGTCAAAGGCCTTAGTGAAATCAAGATATACTTTATCCACAGCATTCCCTTCATCTAACAAGCTGGTAATTTTATCAAAAAAGAGATCAGGTTTGTCTGGCATGACTTCTTTCTCTGAAACCCATGTTGTCTTTTTGTGATTATGGCATTGCCTTCTAGATGTTCACAGACTCTCTGTATAATGATCTGCTCTAGAATCTATCCTGGTATTGATGTCAGACTAACTGGACGATATTTCATGGTTGTTTCTACATCAGTTTCAAAAAAATTCTGCGACAAATAATCACAGCTGCACAATATCTGGCAACTTCAACAGTTACCTGCTCCTAATAATGCAAATATTTGCAAGCTCTCCTCTCCAACTTCCATCAACTTCACCATCTCTTGTTCACACCAATCCATACCGATTCGCATATGAGCTATATACTGCATTGGCTGTGAGTCATATCCTGGAGCCAAACAGCATGAAATGACCTCTGCATTTGGTTTGCAGGCAGTCCCCATCCAGTCTCTTCTTTGCTAGCTGCTATGAGTAAGGATACAATCGTTCCATGGATTTAGAGTATCTGGAACAGAACCATGCTTGGGTCACTCACACCAACTTTATTAATTTACTGTCAAATAGGGAAGGGTAAATGGGGGCTAAATCTGGGGGTAACACCCTCCTCTCTTAACTCTGATTTTCACTTATCTCTTATTGTCCTTCTTTACAGGAGACAAGTCACATAAATGCCAGCATTGTGGAAAATGTTTTTCTTTGAAGTCAAACTTAGTGAGACATCAGAGAGTCCACACAGGAGAGAAGCCATTCAAATGCCAGCATTGTGGGAAATGTTTTTCTTTGAAGTCAGACCTAGTGAGACATCAGAGAGTCCACACAGGAGAGAAGCCATACAAATGCCAGCATTGTGAGAAATGTTTTTCATTGAAATCAAACCTAGTGACACATCAGAGAGGCCACACAGGAGAGAAGCCATACGAATGCCAGCATTGTGAGAAATGTTTTCCTTTAAAGTCACACCTAGTAAGACATCAGAGAGTCCACACAGGAGACAAGCCAAAATATTCTCAGCAGTGAACTAATATTATTTTTGTCAAGAAGGAATACAGAAAATATAATTTCAGAAAAAAAGGGTTTTTTTCCTTGATTTTTCAATTCAAATCAACTATGAAAACATATATAAATGTATGTGCTTGGCTGAGGAGCCAATGGGGCGAAGCTACCATCTGTGGGATTATGACTGAATGCCTCTAAGTCAGAATCCCCCCTAAAGGTAACGATACCGCAGAGCCGAGGAGCCTTGATTGGCCTTGGATAGCCGGGCCAGGAGCCGCTGGGCCAGTGCAGAGAGCCGTCCTTCTCGGGAGCGGAGCGCGGCCGAAAGAGGGCTGCCTCTCACCCGTATCGCAGTGCACGTTCGCGGGGAACCTGGCGCTAAATCATTCGTAGACGACCTGATTCTGGGTCGGAGTTTCGTACGTAGGAGAGCAGCTCCCTCGCTGCGATCTGTTGAAAGTCAGCCCTCGACACAAGCTTTAGAAAATTAAAAAATAAATAAATAAATTAGGATGAATTAATCTCCTCCTCTCTTAAAGAGTAGAAACAAGCACCAAGTAAAAATGGAGATTGGGTTTTTGTTTGTCTAGCTCTATTTTTCTTTGATGAAAGATTATAACAGATAGGAAACTAGAAGAAATGAAAATTTAAGAAGTTTAGACACCATCTAGGAAGTATATATAGTTTAGAAATACAGAAACTTATATATTCTTTGTATATTGTGTAAATATGTGTTAAGTGTGTACTAATGTTTTGTCTTGTATGTCTTTTTAATGAATGTTCAATAATTTTTTAAAAATAAAATATATTTTCAATGCAGCAGTGAAAAGGCCCTTATGATTTTGTTTGTAAGGTTTGTCTATCTATATGTCTTTTTATGTTTTAAAGTTATATTTTGTTACGTTTACGTTTTAATTGCTATTAGTATAGATCATTGCTTTGGGTTATAAACTTGACTAAGGATTATGGGTTGTGGTATAGGTTAGCTAGATGGGTGGCTGGGATTTGTTGCAGCTGTCTGGAATAGTTATGGGAATCATAGCTTTTGCTATGTGTGGGATGTTTGCTGAAGGAAGTTGGAGGCCGGCATTAAGAGAAAGGGCTAGTTTCTGGGAATGGCAAAGGGGGGCTTGTTACCTGTGGGGCATAGTCTGTGGGTATTGGAGATGGGGGCTAGATTTGGAAGAGGGTGGAGTTTTAGCTTTGGGGGTTGTAATGTATTCATTGGATTGGGGAGGGCAGTACAGTGGTACCTCGGGATACGAAATACCCAGGTTACGAATTTTTCGGGATACGAAAAAATCCCATAGGGATTTATTGTTTCGGGTTACGAAAGTTTTTTCGGGTTACGAAAAAACTCCGGCGCTATTTTAAATGGAGCCGCGGCAGAGCCGCGGCTTTTTCCCCATTAGCGCCTATGGGTTTTCGGCTTACGAAGGCTTTTCGGGTTACGAAAGCGGCCGCGGAACGAATTATTTTCGTAACCCGAGGCACCACTGTACTGGCTTAAACACCAAATTTCTGACTACAGCATGCCCATGTCATACGCAGGCGCGCCTTACGTGGCTTGAGCATACACGCTCAAGCCACGGGGTGCGCATGAGGCGGAAGGGGTGGCGCGTCCCATTCAATTGAATGGGGGGCGCGCCCATTGCGCCCCACGCGCCACCATGCACGAGCCCCATTGTTTACAATGGGGCTTGAGCATAGGCGGA
>NW_024804419.1:0-5422 GCF_019175285.1 Sceloporus undulatus
TAGCTCCCTGACCACCCTGAACAACTCTGCCGGACGCGACTCAGCGGACGCAATACGAGCACCATAGAACGAATTCTTTGTTGCTCGTCTTGCCTCAAAGGTCTTCTTCAGGCAGTAAAGGGAGGTTTATGCAAATGCAGAATGACATCACTGCTACAGAAGGCTCTCTTGACCAGAGAGCAAGATAAAGGTCCTTCTGGAAGCTTCCGTGAGAAGGAGATATAAGACCTGAGAGATCAAGAGATAGTTGGGGGAATTGTGTCGGTTGGAGATCGAGAGAGAGAGTTAAAGAGCGGATCTTGGAAGTTAGTCTCAGAATTGGACGCTTAGGTTTATTTATTTGTTTTAATCCCTTGTATGAATTGAATATTATATACTTACAAATATTATACCTGCAAGATTCTTAATATCTTGCATGACTTATATTTTAGTTATATTTTTTATTTATAATAAATACCTCCTTAGAGTATCTACTACTTGACGCTCCTTTTAGACGTGTCTTGGTTCGGTTGATGATTGTCAGAAACAAGCCTTACAAAGTCTTCATCAACAAAGTCACCGTTCATGGCGTTATAGTCAGATCTAGCTAACGATAAAATTTTGACCATTTTATATCCCCAATTAACATCCCACTCCACAACAAGACCTATTGGGTATTTTATTCCTGCTAGAAATATAATTGACAAGTTAATTACCTCATCATCCAAAATCTCTCCCCCCCCCAATATGTTGTTTTGAGAACCACTGAATGGTCAGCAAGTTCCCACCAAACCTTCACACAACAGTGAGATAATTCCCATCTGCTCCCACCATTTTGCAACCTTAAATTAAACCAAACAAGGTACCAATAAACCCAGTCAAGCAATCTCACCAATTTAACGTACATTAAAATTAACTCCAACCAACCCTTTCCCCTTCTCAGCTTTCCCATTGGGGGTGGGGGTGGGGCGAGGAGAGGGCATGTGGGCGAGTGAGGCTTGGGTGCTTGCTATGGGTCCCATTCCTTTCCCTCCACATTATGCTCACTCCAGGAATTAACCTTTCCGCTTGCCAGCTCCACAAACTCAATGAGTTAACCTTCCCAACATCCAGTTCCACAAACTTCACTCAACCCCTTTTTCCAAACATAAAACACCACTACCACTTTCTATAAACTATATAATTACATTCAGTTCGGATTCTTCCATATCTCTCCAACAACAAATATGGAAGAATCCATTTATACATCAACGTTTATGGAAGAATCCAAATTTTACTGGTTCAACTGGTTCAAGTAATTGGTGTGAACCAGCTCAAGTCCTTGTTTTCCAACATTTTAAGGAGTTCCATTTAGCAACTGTGACCAATATGAAGGAAAAGGGACACAGAAACTACTTTATCTCTCCAGTTTTTTTGCCTAGATGACCTTTGCTTAGCTCCATAGTAGATCCCAGGGGTCTCTCCTCTCTTAATGCTGATATGACTCTTCTCTGTCTTTGCCCTTCTTTATAGAAGAACTTGAAACTCATCAGAGAATTAAAACTGAGGAGAAATCAAACAAATGCCAGCAGTGTGCGAAATGCTTTGCTTTTAAGTCAAAGCTTTTCAGGCATCAGAAAGTCCACAGTGGAGAAAAACACACAAATGTCAGCAGTGTGGGAAATGCTTTGTTCAGAAGTCAACCCTTTTGAGGCATCAGAGAGTCCACACAGGGGAGAAGCCATACAAATGCCAGGAGTATGGCAAGCCTTTTACTTTAGGTACCAACCTTACTCGCCACCATAGCATTCACACAGGAGAGAAGCATAGTAATGTAAGACTTTGAAAAACATTTTTTTCTCAGAATTTATACCTTTAGAGGTATCCACTAGAGAGAAAGTGTAGAAATGTGAACAGTTGAAAGTACGTTTTTGATGGTTTATAAGTTTATTATTTGATAAGACTTAATTAACAGAAATTAAATAGGAATTTTTTTTTGGAGAGGCAGCCTTCACACATTTTGTTGTACAGTTGTCACTCCCTTTTTGAGGACTTGGTATCCACAACCTCACTCCTTGTGGGAGGACAGGTGACCATTAATAAAACGGCGTGCTCCTGCATGTGCCTCCCCTCCCAGTGCCACAGGTGTGCAGCCCATTATTTTCTATGGGACTCAAATATGTGAGAGTCATCATTTTTGTGAGGGGTCTGGAATGGATCCCCCGTGAATTGGGGGGGCTACTGTATTTTGTAAAACTCTATTATAATCATCATTTATGCTACTTCTGCTACAAAGTTCTTGGTCTGAAAGTATCTTGTCCTTACAGAAACATTCAAATAAACCTCTGCCCTATTTTGAGCATCCTGTATTCTTCATTGAGTATATAGACTCTGAAGGACAGTGTCAATTACGGAAGCATCACTTTTAGCATAAATTTGGTGTTGCTACAATTCAACTGGTTGTGACTATGAGAAAGGATGCTGAAGATGAATTCCTGTCTCCTATCTAGCCCTATATCGACACACACAACATGCACTGACTCCCGAGTCAAACTCTGATTTGCCTCCCTCTCCCCAGGATCTAAACCTGGGCTAGAAAGGATCAGGTTTAATTGGGGATCTTCTCCTGTAACCTGTGTTTTTCCTTGTCCTTTTTACATGGAGCAGTAGGGAGGCTGTACATCAGGGCTTGGCATTGAACTTCCAGTTTTCAGGGATCATTTTCAGGAAGGTGACAATTGTGCCTCTTTTCCATTTTTTTGGGGGGGAGGGGCAACTCAAGAGGAAAGGACTCTGTACTAATATCCAGCTCATATGGAAGAGCAGTAGCTTATTGGAATATGGAAGGCTTAATTCATTGGTTGCTTCAACTGGCAAAGATTCTATACTACCTACTATGAACTACAGTGGTACCTCGGGTTACGAAATTAATTCGTTCCTCCGGTCCGTTCGTAACCCGATAATTTCGCAACCCGAAAAGGCTTTCCGTTAGTGCTGGAAAGCCACTAGCCGCGCTTTGCGTTTGAATTTCGCGCCGAAATAAATTTCGTAACCCGAAAAAAATATCGTAACCCGAAACAGTTTTTTCCAATCTAACTTTTTCGTATCCCGGAAATTTCGTAACGCGATCATTTCGTATCCCGGGGTACCACTGTACAACTATAACTCCTACTTTAACTCTCAGAATCAAACCCTAATATTTTTACTCTTTATGACAGAACCCTTATACACTGTTTCTGACACGCAATGGGCCAGTCCCAATCCTTCAGGTATACAGCACCAGTCTGAAGTCACAATTCTCCCATCCCAATCAATCAGCCTGAGGTTGCAATGGGCCAGTCTCAGCCTTTCAGGCAAGGAGCATCAGTGTGAAGTCATAATGAGCCTGAGTTCAAATTGGACCAGTCTGAATCTTTCAGGTAAAGAACTCCATCCTGAAGTCACAATAGTACCATCTCAATTCTTCAGGCAAGGAATCTTAGGCTGAGATCACAATGGTCCAGTTTCAATCCTTCAGGAAAGGAGCATCAGCCTGAGGTTGCAATGGGCCAGTCTCAATCCTTCAGGTAAAGAGCACCACCCTGAAGTCACAATCCTTCATCCAAGGAGCATCAGACTGAAGTCACAATGGGCCAGTCTCAATCTCTCAGGCAACGAGAATCAGCCTGAGGTTGCAATGGGCCAGACTCAATCTTTCAGGCAAGAAGCATCAGCCTCAGGTTGCAATGAGCCACTCTCATTCAGGTAAGGAGCACCAGCCTGAAGTCACAATATGTCATGAATACCTTTATTCATGCATTTATTCATTTAGGAATTCATGCCATAACAGTTATAGGTTTAAGTTTAGAATAGAGTTAAGATAGATAGGATTTATGGTGGGTTAAAATAATATGTTTTAATATGTGCTTTAATAGAAGATACTAGAAAGAGGTAGAGAGATCCTGGCTAAAGAATGTGATTGTTTGCTAGGATTGGAATGTGTGGGAATTATCCTTCTAACAGAGGCTTGGGTTTAAAAGACTGCTCTGTAAAAGGAGGAGGAACATAGAGAGTTATTGGTATTTTTATATTGTATTATGTTGTTATGGGTCTATTATATTTTCATATGGTATCATATTAGATTGGGATTGATGGGGTTTCAATATATATACACACACACACACATATAGTTAAGCCATAATGTTAATGAAAACTGTTGTGTGGCTGAGTTCTGTGGTCCAAGGCCACAGGTGCAGTGGTTGTGAGAAGGCACATGAGAGCTTAATTGTTTTTAGAAACACTGCCACAATCCCAGATGGGAGGACACTGCGCAGGAAAGGGCTATCCAATTAATTATCTTTATAGCCTAACTGGGTGGGGTTAATTGATATGGTTATAAAAATGATATGTTTATACTTTCCTTCATTCCTGACATTAAAAAGTCACTTCTATTACATGTATCTTCTTCAATACAAGCTGTTCCTTTTTGTGTCTTTTGTGTTGCAAGAGGGGCTGCAATTAGGACCCTGACAGATATCTCTCTCCCCTTCCATTCACCCTGCTTTCCCAAAAGGGCTGGAGAGCATACCAAACCAACCACAGAACCTTTCCTTGCTCTTGTGTAACTCCAGGTCAGTCAAAAATACAACGCAGATAGTCTATGATCTCCTACTGGACGAAGAGGCTGACCTGGCTTGTTTCACGGAGACCTTGCTGGGTGATGATAGCTCAGCTACCTGGGCTCAGGCCTTACCAGCCGGGTTCTCTGTCAGTGAGCAGGTAAGAGGACGTCGCGTTGGTCCATGAAGACAATCTTTCTTTGGCCAGGATACCTATCCGTAAGATGGACCACATCTTGGAGCCCAAGATGCAGAGCTGGACTCAGGAGGGAAAGGCAGGAAAGGAAGGCTCTAGTGTGTGTATGTGTGTGTATTTTCCTCTGCTGTTCTTATGGCTGGGAATGGAGCTGAGGACTAAGGAGAGAATAAAGGGTCAATTTTGGGCAAATTCAGAACTTCTGTGCATCAAAGAGTCCAATGTGTTGAAATAGCAAAGAACTTTATTGAGAATACATAGAAGGAATTCAGTGTTTAAACTAGAACTACCGTCCTGAATCCAAAGAATATATTGAAACCCCAACGTCTAAAACTCCCCCCCTTCCAAACCTAGCCCCCTCCTCCAGTTCCCACAGTCTACGCCCCACAGGTAACAAGGCCCCCTTTGCCATTCCCACAAACTAGCCCTTTCTGTCAATACCTGCCCCCAACGTTCTTCAGCCAACATCCAACACATTGCAAAGCTATGATTCCCATAACTAATCTAGACAGCTCTAACAAATCCCAGCCCCCCATATACCTAACCTATACCACGACCCACAATCCCCACCCAAATTTACAAACTAAAGAAGTTAACTATACTATTAGCAATTAAAACCTAAAAATAACAAAATACAACTTTAAAACACAAACAGACATATCGACAGACA
>NW_024804420.1:0-236 GCF_019175285.1 Sceloporus undulatus
AAGAAAAAGTGGAGGAGTGAATGGCCACAGGAGGAGCTTGTATGCATTACCTTGCTGTATCAAACTCCTAGGCCTGTTACAGACTGCCAAAATAAAGCTGCTTTGGGTCTCTTTGGAGGCATGCTGTTTAAATGATGCATGCATCCTAAGAATCCGGAAGCTGCACCAAAGCTGCACTCCAGTGTTTAGGAATGGAGTGTGGCTTTGGTGCGATCTCCAGACTCTTAGGACCCATG
>NW_024804420.1:336-5421 GCF_019175285.1 Sceloporus undulatus
GAGTCCAGAAGCCGCACCAAAGCCACAATCTAGTCCTAAAGACTGGAGCGCAGCTTTGGTGCAGCTTTCGGACTCTTAGGACGCATTCATCATTTAAACAGCATACCTCCAAAGTGACCCGAAGCAGCTTTATTTTGGCAGTCTGTATGGGGCCATAGTCTACTAGGACTAATGTGTTGTTTCCAGCAACAGCCAGTCCAGTCCTCACAGGAAGCTGACAACAGAGCATAATAAAGATGTAAACCCTTTATTTTGTTTTTAGTATCTCACAGTCTGTGCAAACACAGAGGTTACGTGCGTCCCATAAAATCACTCAGGGTCTGATAACTCTGCATCTTTCCTTGTCATTGATGGAAGTGGCATTCAGGAGTAAAGTCAGAACCTGAAACTACAGGCTGGAATGAGGCACTTTATCTGAGACGAAAGATGGAGCAAGTTGATGTCCCTGTGCCTCCAGCTTAGAAATGGGGATAAGAGTTGGAGCTGCAAGTGCTTTTCTCATGAAGAGTGCTTGTCAGACAGAGCCAGGGCAGACACACCTGCTCCTGCCTCCATTGGAGCCGGGTATACTATCTTGCCTCTTTGTCTAAGGAGCTCTTGCAGCACTGATTCGCACTAAACACAGGGCAAACTCTGCCTCTTTTACAGTTTTGGTGAGTTTTGGGGGCTATGAGGCCATCTTCTAGAAGAGTTTATCCCTGCCGTTTCACCAGCAGCTGTGGGTGGCATCTTCAGAAGATGCCAGCCACAGCTGCTGGCAAAACATCAGGAATAAACCCTTCTAGAACACGGCCTCATAGCCTGAAAAACACAAAAACTGTGGATGCCAGCTACTGCTTCTTCTCTTGGACTCCCCCACCCCACCTTTTCCTCCTACACTACTCCAGACTGAAACTGAACCTGATTGTGAGGATAAAAAGCCAGAAAATTTCAAATTTTATTTCTGTTCTTTCTGATTTTATTCTAGAGATCCATATACATTTTATTTATCCAAATATTTTCTGTCAGCTCCCAGTACAGGCAGCGACTTTTTATACCATCTCCTCAATAAAGAACAGGAGCAAAATCTGGGATTTCAACCTGTCTGGGTCACCCAAGATCAGATGTATCTTATCAGTGTCAGGGTTTCAATTTGATTTTGAAATATGTGTCGCTAATAACACTGTTAGTGTGTTGCTGTTTTTTTTTCCCAGGACATTTTTGTGCTGTTAACAAACACAAAATTGTCTCCCTACGTGTTTTTTGGGGCAAACAAGTTGACACTTCCTTGCTATACCAACCAGAAAACCCTTTAGTGCAAGATGTGTTAAAATATGTTATTGGATACAGCTATAGACATAAACTTCAAAATACATAGGCCAGAAAAGCAAGATCCCTAACTCAGATATATATGGGAATCATATGCACAGTCTAGGCCAAGACCAGGCTATTTTAGAGAAGCTGGGGATCAGTTGTTTCACTGCCACAAGACTGACATAGGTTTTACCATGTGTCATTGGCACTTTTAATACCAACTGATGTGGGGAAGGGAGAACCATTTATAACAAGCATTTCATTTCCTTTGGCTGGACTGTAGGGTTCACTGCTGAAATTAAAGCTACATTTGCTCACTTTATGTAGGTTTTCCCTGTTTGTGATGGAATATTGGCAATGCATTTAAATCAAACAAGCTATTACAAAGTATTTGAAGCAAAATAAATTTAAATTGTCCTTTTCCCCTGGTTGGCAATGAAATTTAATAGCACGATTTGCTGCTGAAATTCTGACATACAGTTTTCTGAGATGTACTGGGGATGGGATTATATGGCAAAAATGACCTTGGGTGCTGCCAAGGGTCTAGGAGCTTCTTGATCCCCATCTCTTGTTTAGGCTTCTAGGCTATGGATTTCATGCACGCTGAACACTTTATCCAAATGTTATTCTTGCATCTCCCATAGTCTGAGAAACAAGCCAAGCATTTACAGACAGGCTGGGGACAAGAAGACATGCTGTTGCTCCCTTACCTATACTTCATTGTAGTAGGAGTTGTCAGATCTGGTTCAACATGTCCTTTGGGTCCTGGTTTGTTTGTTTTCCCTTATGAAACTGTCACTGAGTTCTCCTCATGTTTCTAGGTACCCAGAGCAAGGAGCCAAGCTGCACTTCATCAGGTATTTCAAGAATGATACCAGTATCCTTAGCATCTGTGTTGAACTCTTGCAATGTAGATCTTTCTGGATTCCCCTTTGCACATTTTTGTGCAAGAGATACCAGAATGGTTGGGTGTTTTGGGGTGGGTTTTCCAGGTAACGGCCTCTCTTTTCAGCCCTCGAGCTGCTTGTTCTTCCTTTTTTATAATGGGAGAAATTACTCTTGGCAAGCCATTATCTTCTTGCCTTAGCATGCCAAACCTGTTCAAAAGGAGGGGTTCATTGTAATCTTTTCATTCAGCAGCATTTTTTTCCTGCCTCCATGTTCACCTTCTTTTTTGTTCCCCCTTTGTATTCTTCAGGGAAAACCTTCATTTGCTGGAGGAAGGCCAAGGCCTCCAGCGAGAAGAGCTGGATGAACGCATTGCTAGGGAGGAATTTAGGCGACCTCGTGAGTCCTTGCTGAATATCTGTACTGAATTTTATAAGCACTGTGGCCCCCGTCTGAAGATTTTGCAGAATCTTGCTGGTGAGCCGAGGGTGACTTCCTTAGAGCTGCTGGATGTTAAGTCTCATATGAGGTATTATTTTAAAAATGCATGACTCTTTGAAACTGTACAGTATATATCAACTGTAGAAGTAGGTGTGGCAAAACATTTCAGGAGCTTTATGTAATAGTATCACAACACATTAAGCAGAAATCTAAAGCTTTTTATTTTGAAGAGAACAAACAGGATCCTTTCTGTTCCAGATTCTCCACAGATTCCTTGTTTCCTTCCTTAGCATGAGAATGGTAAAGAAACCATGAGTCCAGATGAAGCACTGGTATCGTAAGATAGAAATCACAGTACTAATATGCATAACGCATGGCTTTAATTTCCTACAAACATTCCCAAGACATGTTTTCAAGAAATCTGTTGGCATTTTGTTGAGGACTAGTAACATTAGCCTTTCAGTTTGCATCTCCATTTGGGGAAATGGACCTTTCTTGGTCCTTCAACAATTGTGATTGTTGCAAAAAATTTCATGGACCATACGGCCCACATCCATGACATCTCTAAGACCAAGAGACATATTCTAGCTTCTATGGAGTATTGGTAGGTTTTTAACATGAACATATAGAAACAATTCACCTATGTTTAGTTTTTAGACAGGAAAATAAAGAAGTGAAATATGTTTTTTCTTATAGCAGCACCACATTTTTTTCTTGGGAAAAAATGTTTCTCCTTCACAGTAATGAAATGTACATTTTATCATTATGTTTATTTTGAAGAGCAAACATAACTCATACACCCCCATAGCAAGGCTTATCCATTCATATTGCAAATCTCACCAGCCAACTCATTTTCACAGCTGATGCTATAACTATTGGAAGATTAATGCTAATGCAAGCAGAGAAGTATGGATTGTATTGAAAACATTTTTCACCAATATTGCCTTCCAGTAAGGTACAATTAGCCACATAACCCAGTTTTTCCATCCCAAGTTTTTTCCTACTTAGAAGTAACCAGATCATCACTTCCTATTTTGAGAAAAGGCTAAAGATAAGCCATTTTTCCTCCATCTTGACTTAGGGGAACACAGTTGACCATTTTGTTAAAAAAATATGGGGAAAGGTACAGGTATCCTTTGCCAACTCCTTCCTTGGTGGGTATACCTCCATAGCACACTCAGGAATAACCTTATTTGAGCTACCAGCTCAGTTACAGATTTCAGTTCTTACTAAAAAGAAAAATGTATGTGGCATTAATAAAATGTATTTAAAAAGAAATAATGAAATAACATCTATTACCAATGGCAAACCCATTTCAGCTTTCACCATTTAGGCAGTTTGTCAGCATAACATGTGCCATCATCCATATATTTGGATTTTTGGTAATCTCAAAAGTAGTGGGTCTTTTACTTTGTTACATATGAGAGTCAGTCTGAGTATGTTGGATCTGGTATGTGGTTGCATATTAACCCTTTTTTTTAGATCTACATAATGAAGTAGAATGTAAACAACTGGTTTGTCCAGTATTTTATTTTGTGCGTCTGCCAGTTCCAGTTAGAGTTTGTTGTGTGCCTTATTTCAAGTCATAACCAAAGATGAATCTATCTTTGCATTTTCTTGGCAAGATTTATTCAGAGAAAGTTTGTTTTTGCCTAGCTCTGAGGCTGAGAGATGGTGACTTGCCCAGTATCCCGAATGGGTTTTGATAGCTGAGCAATTATTTGAACCCTGGTCTCCAGTGCTCAAACAACACCACATTTGCCCTCATCCAGTTTAGAGCAGACTTAGGGGCTCGACAGACAGCGCGTTCATGGGCAGCTATGTGCCTCCCCTGGAAGTGTTGGGTTGGGGACATGGCAGCCACATGCCATGTCCCCAACCCAGGGCAAATAGAAGCCGTGAAATGCGGCTCCTATTTGTGCCCCAGAAGAGGCGCCATAAGGGCCATGGTGTGGCTTTATGACACCCTCTGTGCGCAGCATCATTTGTGCACCGTGCACAAAGGACATCACTGTGGTGTGCCCCATGTAAATGGGTACACGCCAAGATGGTGCCCTGGCAGAGGAAGAAGGACTGGGCGCATGTGGATGCCCAGCCCTTCTTTAGCCCTACAGCGAATGGATGCCGACGGAAACTGCCAGACTGTAATCCTTACTGAATTAATGAAACTTATGCAAGTGTTGGCTTACCAATTTTCTATGATGTTTGAAACTGCCATGTAACCATTTTCACTCTTGACAATCACACAAACCTCTTCAAAAGTTAGTGTGGTTTTAAAATATATAGGGCTAATTCTAGTTGTCAGGCCCAATTAGAACAGGCCAGCTGTTATCTGACAGTTTCAAAAGCTGCTTTGCTAAATACATGCAGAAACCTTTTTATTTGTTTTTCTTTTGTTTTGCCAGTCTATTGGGGATTGCATCAAAAACTGAGTCCTCAAGTAAACTGAAACCTATATATACA
>NW_024804421.1:0-5421 GCF_019175285.1 Sceloporus undulatus
CTACACTACAAAACACTATCTGGTAGAATACTAACAGGATTCTAACAGTCAGCCCCCCGAAAAAGAAAAGAAAAACCCGCCCCTAAAGATAGCCGAAAACAAAATTAAGTGACAGAGGAAAGAGAAGGCTTGTCAGGGTACTGTGCATGAAAACGAGCCACCAAATCAGGCACATTAACATGAGCAACAGAAACCCATTCATCATGATCAACAGGAAAATGCTTCCAGCAAATGAGATACTGGAGTTTGCCCTTATGCAGCCTAGAGTCCAGAATTTTAGCAACTTCAAAGTATTGTTGCCCATCAATCATCATGGGCAGAGGCTGAGAGTCAGTAGTCTCCCATCGACCCGTGCTCCGATCTGGTTTCAACAACCTGAAATGAAAAACGGGGTGAAGATGACGGTAGGATTTGGGAAGAATGAGTTCGGCAGTGACATCATTCACCAGTCTTTTAACAGGAAAAGGGCCAATGAACTTAGGACCCAACTTCTTCGAGGGAAACCTGGACTTCAAATTTTTTGTGGACAGGTAGACCATGTCCCCAGGCTTAATGTCCCAACCGTCTGACCTTTTCCTGTCCGCATATTTTTTGTATTGACGCTTGGTGTCCTGCAATGCTTTAGTAATCATAGGCCAGGCCCCCTTGACTTTCTCAGACCATTGAGTCACAGCAACAGGGTCAGATTTCTCAGCAGGCAACGCAGGTAGCAATTTAGGTTCAAACCCATAGTTAATCAAAAAAGGAGACTGCCCAGTGCTCCTATGGACAGCACTGTTGAAAGCTACCTCCGCATGAGGGAGTAAGTCATACCAATCGTCCTATAAATAATTAGTGTAAGACCGAAGGTATCTCTCAAGCGCCATGTTCGTTTTCTCACATTGTCCATCAGTCTCAGGATGATAGGCTGTGCTGAGGGCCAATTGAACCCCTAATTTTTTCTGCAATACCTTCCAAAATTTAGAGGTGAAGGTACTGCCTCTATCCGAAATTATTCTATCCGGCAATCCGTGATATTTATATATATGGGCAATGAACAGGTCAGCTAACTTAGAAGCCGAAGGCATCCCTTTGCAAGCAACAGAATGTGTTTGTTTAGAAAACAAGTCCACCACCACCCAAATGGTGTCTCTGCCTTTACTTGGTGGCAAATCAGTTATAAAGTCCATAGCAATGTGTTTCCAGGGCGTATCCAGCGTGGGCAAAGGGTGCAGTAAACCCCTGGGTTTTCCCACAACAGGTTTGGCCCTAGCACAAACAGGGCAACTCTTAACAAAAGCATCCACATCCGCGCGCACACCTTCCCACCAATATGTATTGCGCAGTTTGTGCCAAGTCTTCAGATAACCCCAATGTCCAGCAGCTTTAGAATTATGGCAGAGCTTTAAAATGTCCTCTCTCATGGAAGCAGGGACATAGACTCTAGAATTCTTCACCCACAGTCCCTGTGCATTACGAGACAGCAAGTCCTTGTGGCTTAGTAGCCAGTCATCTGCCTCTGCCACCTGCTGGATCCGTAGCAGAACGTCATCCAGCAGGGTTTCAGACTTAGCTTGTGCAGGGGGCTGGGAAGAAGCCTTGGCCTTGCTGCGAGTAATTACTGCTAGGCCCAACTGTTCAGGGGAAAAGATAGTTTCTAGTGGAATGGCCTCTTTCCCCTCATGTTGTGGCAACCTGGAAAGTGCATCAGCCAAAATGTTTTGGCGCCCAGGGAAGAATTTCAGCTTGAACTTGTATTTATAAAAGTACTTGGCCCACCTCCTCTGTTTGGGGGTCAGTTTGCGAGGAGTTTGCAATGCCTCCAGGTTCCTGTGGTCCGTCCACACCTCAAAAGGTTGTGGAGCCCCCTCTAAGAACTGCCGCCAACTTTCTAAGGCGTGTTTTATGGCATAGGCCTCTTTCTCCCAACAAGGCCAAGTTAACTCAGCCTTCTGGAACCTTCTAGACAGGTAAGCACATGGCCTTAGTTTACCATCAGAGTCCCTTTGCAACAATACTGCGCCCATAGCAAAGTCACTTGCATCCACTTGTACAACAAAGGGCTTATCTGGGTCAGGGTGAAGCAAAATGGGTTCATTACTGAACAACAACTTTAACTGGTCAAAAGCCCGTTGGCACTCCTCTGACCACCGAATTGGAGCAGAAGGCTTGGGTCCTTTGCTCCCTTTTGGCGCCTCCCCCCCTTTCTTCTCTACAGATTTGGTTTTAAGCAGATCCATTATAGGCAAAGCAATTTTGGCAAAATCAGGAATGAATTGTCTGTAAAAGTTGGCAAAACCCAAGAACCTCTGAACATCTTTACGATTCCTAGGGGGCGCCCAGTCTAGTACAGTTTGCACCTTAGCAGGATCCATTTCTATGCCCTGGTTGGAAACTCTATACCCCAAAAAGTCCAATCTTTCTGTGTGGAAATGGCATTTGGACAGTTTTACATATACAGTGGTGCCTCGGGATACGAAATGATCGGGTTACGAAATTTCCGGGATACGAAAAAGTTGGATTGGCAAAAACTGTTTCGGGTTACGAAATATTTTTCGGGTTACAAAATTCATTTCGGCGCGAAATTCAAATGCTGCAAAGTGCAGCTATAGGCTTTCCAGTGCTAACGGAAAAGTGTTTCGGGTTACGAAATTTTCGGGTTACGAAAGGAATGGCGGAACGAATTAATTTCGTAACCCGAGGCACCACTGTAGTTGATTATCCAGCAGTCTCTTGAGTACCTCTCGGACCAACTTAACGTGGCTATCCAAGTCTTTGGAGTAAATAAGCACATCATCCAGGTACACCAGGACCCCTTCAAACAATAGGTCATGTAGTACCTCGTTAATATGCCTCATAAAAATCCCAGGCGCCCCCGCAAGGCCAAAAGGGAGAACCAGGTACTCAAATGCCCCCAAGGGACAGTTAAATGCAGTCTTGTATTCATCCCCCTCCTTGATGTGAACTCGGTAGTAAGCATCCCTCAAGTCCAGCTTGGTAAAAATCTTGCCTGTGACTAATCGTCCCAACATGTCCTTCATTAAAGGCAGGGGGTATTTGTTAGTACTACAAATCCCATTCAGGTTGCGATAGTCTGTGACCAACCGCAAGGAGCCATCCTTCTTTTCCCTGAAGAAGACGGGAGCGGCAAAAGTCGAAGTCGATGGTCTAATAAATCCCCGGGCCAAGTTTTTCTCGATAAACTCCTTTAGGGTGGTAAGTTCCCTTGAGGTCATTGAGTATAACTTAGGTTTAGGCAGTGGTGCCCCCGGCTCTATTTCAATGGCACAGTCCGTCTCTCTATGCGGAGGCAACACATCACACTCCTTAGCTTCAAAACCCCCCTGCAAATCTTGATAGCATTGAGGGATGGAAACCGCTCCCTCCCCAACACAGTTTAATGTCCCATGGCCTTGCATAGTCTCTAAATGGGCAGCCGCCTCCCTCGGAGTCAACCCCGGGCGTGGCACCGGCGGGAGGAGAGGAGGAAGCACCATAGCCTGGTCAAGGCAATGTTCTCTGCAGACTGGATCATCAAAAATCAATTGTCTGTCCCTCCATCTTAAAGAGGGGTTGTGGTGATGCAACCAGTCAATTCCCAGCATCAAATGGTAGTTGTAGGTGGGCCCCACCACCAGCTGGAGTTGTTCCCAATGGTCTGCCACCCCAAGCCACACAGGGGCGGTTTTCCTCTCCGCTGCTTGCCCACCCATCAAAGACCCATCCATCTGTGTGAAGGGTATGGGCTCCTGCAAGGGGTGAGTTGTAATGTCCAAACTGCTGACCACAGCAGGGTTTATTAAGCATCTGGTGCACCCACAGTCAATGGCCGCAATTAGTTGCATGGCCTTTCTCTTTGACCCCACCATTAAAGTCACAGTCAATGAAAATAGGGGGACACCCCCACTCACCATTCGCACGCGGCTCTCAGATCCATTAGCCCGCCTTTCGCCGCTTTCTAAGGCAGGCTCTGGTAGTTTAAAGGCCCCTCCTCAGGCTCCGAACTTCCACTATCCGTCCATACTTCTGATTCCCCTTCCTCTGCTGCCTGCAGGCTGCGATCAGCTGGGGCCCTTTTCTCTGGCTTGCCTTTTCACCCTTTCGCCGCTTTGCCGGGGGGGTCTACGGGGGGTTGGGTTTCCTCTCCTGGCCTTTGTCAGGACAAGCTGCAATTAAGTGGCCTTTATTGCCATACTTCAAACACAGGCCCAGCCTGCGCCTTCTCTCCCACTCGCTCTCCGCAGAGCTTCCTTGCCCTTTAGCTTTCGGTGTTGGGGCCCTGTTTCCCTTTCCTTTGGAATCTTTTGCTCTCCTCTGAGCCAGCATCTTGACCTCCTGCTGAATGGCCTCCGCCTCTCCAGCCAATCTAATCCCCTCCATCGCGGTGGGGGGGTTGCCTCTGGTGAGAGCCCATCTCACAATCTCCGGACGCAGTCCCTCTTTAAAGTATTGAATCTTCATTCCCTCTGTACAGTCAGACACTTGGGCCACCAATCTCCTGAACTCCATTGCATATTCAGACACCGACCTGGATCCCTGATCCAAAGCCTTAAGTTCAGCCAGGGCAATGCTAGCCCAAAAGGGATCTTCAAATCTGGCCCTTAGAGCTCTCATAAACTCTGCTAGGCTTCTTAGCTCAGCGGCCTGGCAGTCGTATAGCTGCACCAGCCAGTTCGCCGCCTCCCCTTTGAGGTGTCTAGCCACGCACTTTACTTTGGCTGCCTCGTTGGGGAAAGTGGGTCCCCACTCCTCCATGTGGTCTGCCACTTGCGATAGGAAGTAAGGCAGTGTTTGGGGATCCCCATCAAACTTGACTCCCAGCCTCCTGGCTTGGGCCTCCTGCGCTCTGTCTTGGGGGGGTGCTGCCGGTGGGGGACCCTGGGGCAAAGCCTCTTCCTCCCCAGCTCCCACGCCAGCTCCAGCCCCTGGGGGCAGCACTGCTGGGGCCGGGGCCAGTCCTGCACCTGCTCCTGCTCCCCCTCCTCCTTCACCCATGAGCCGTTGGAGGACCTCTAGGATCGTGGCCAGGGTGCCCTGAACCCCCTCCATGTCCACCGTCAGCTGTTGTACCTGCGTTTCCAAGTCGGCTTCTTCCCCAGGAGGCAGTTGCAGCGGCTGCGTGAAGCCTGTGTTCCAGTCCGACCAGCGTGTAGCACGCCTTCGCTCCTTCGTTCGGGGTGGCGCCACTGGCAGGCCAAACCACTGCCCAGGTGCCAGTGGGGTCTGCGGCAACTGCTGCCTCACCGCCCTTGGCACGGCCCCGGTTCCTCGAGCCTCCGTCTGAGTGTCCTCCACGGCCTCGGTCGTTTGGCTTTCCTTGGAGGATGCACTTGCCCCCTCGGCCTCCTGGTCCGTCATGGTTGTTGCAGAAGTTGGTATAGTGAGTCTCAGCTAACTGTCAGAGTTAGCACCCAGAATCCCAGACAATCAACCAGTCAGCTT
>NW_024804422.1:0-5420 GCF_019175285.1 Sceloporus undulatus
ACTTCATGCTGGCTTAGAGTCCGGGAAACCATGAAAACCAAGAGGGAGCCTGGTTGGATTGCCAGAGTTCAATTGAAGGGATGGAGGAAAGGATAGCTAAGTTGAGCAGTACAGCTCTTGCACCGAAAGGTGATCACTTTCCAAGGCAGATACACGCCTTCGTATTTTGGGATTCATTGGTAGATTACTTTAGCATAGCTATGCCACAAGCAGCGTTTATGCAGATAATTGTTCACATCATGTTCCTTTAAGAGAAAGACTGCAAACCTGGGCCTCTCCCTTTTCAGAGTTGTAAGGAAGAACCAGCCTTTCATCTCCAAATCTGGACTAAGAGGCAAAACCAAGGTATCAATTTGTAATATATCTGGACATTTAAGAAATTTGATCATTCTCATACAAAATACTACACTTTACATCCCTTTTAATGCTCTGTCCAAGATTGGAGTGATACCTTGGCATGTTAAGTACATTTGACTGTATTTTTACAATGTGTATGTGATGGAAACTGAGGGGGAAATGGGTAGGCATCTGGGGAAATGACTGGGATCAGAGTCTATTCTTCTCTCCCTAAATCCAATCCTCAGATTGTTGTGGGTTTATTCTTTTAGCAGAAAGGGTTTTACTCAGAGCAAACACTAAAGCAAATAGTAAAGGAAATGATAGCTAAATCGAGAAATATAGCCCTTGCCCTGAAAGGTTATGACTTTCCAAGGCAGAAACATTGCAAACCTGGGGCCCTCCCTTTCCAGAGTTGTAAGGATAAACGAGCTTCTCATCTCCAAATATTGGACTCTTAGCTCAAAGATCTTCCCCAGCAGAGGACAACTAAGTCCTCCTTATGAAACCCTTCTTTCCTCATATCTGTACAAACACACATTTGCCACTGAACACAGGCCTGTCTAAAGTATTTTTTTCAGGATTGCAGAATTCCCATTGAATGAGGAGAAGAACTCAAAATGTTCCTAACGACTTGAAACATTGCCATGTCTTTAAAATGCAGAAAATCGTTTTAACTGAAGGATGTAAAAAGAGTGAGAGAAAGAGAGAGAGCAGCATACATACAAAGTGTCTACGGCTCTATATAAATAAAGCATAATAATAATATGAACAGTAATAAAGTTCAAGTGAAGCAACCAGTAGGAATAGCCTTCTTTCTTCTCACTTACGGAGTTCTCAGAGGAGTCTTTGGAAGAAGCCGAAAGGAGCTCTTGGAAAAGGCTTGACTCTGGTCTCCTTTTATCTAATTCGGGGGGACTGTGCCAGACTCCTGCCCTCAGAGATGCTCCGAACAGGTCCTTCCTCTACCTGGCTGGGCAACCAGTGTTGCACCCCATGGCCACCCCATGTAATTTTCGACTCTGTGGATCATAATGACATTTGCATGTCTTTTTACCTGGGAACATTATATTCCTGCTTTGGAACTATTATTACCTCCCCTTGGTTGCCAAAATTCAAAGATGTGAGTCTGTAGTATCAATATACAGAGAGATCTTGTTGCACCTTTGAGACTAACTAAAGAACGAAGTTTCCAACATGTGTTTTCGTAGACTTAAGTCTTTTTCCTCAGTTTCATTAAGAAGAATAGATTGAAGCCTACGAATGTTCATGCTGCTGACTTCTTTCATCTCTAAGGTGCTGCAAGGTCTCTCTACAAACTGGATGCTAAATGCATTGTCATACATCCTAATTAATTCATAATGATAAGGGTTACATTTGTGTGTTGGAAAGTCTGGAGTAAAAGCAAAGAAAGACCTCTGTCTGGAAGGGTGAAGATGAGCTGCCAGCGGGTATTGGAAGGAACTTTATGTTTCTATGGGAATCGACAGAAAACCCAAAAATGGCAGACTGCAGGATCCCGTTTTAATTCCGGAAGGACCCCACATAATAAGCCACAGAAGCCAAACTTCAGGACGTACCTCCGGAGTAAAAGTAACTTGTGAAAAGCAGGTTCCTTCTAAGGTACCTGGCACATGTCACGAGGGCACCATTGGGGCGCCGGTGACATAAGCAGCGCACAACAACATCTGTACGCTGTATATGGCTTATGTCAAGATGGTGGCCCCATATGGACGGGAGATTGCCATTAAATTGCTGCCATCTCATGCTATGGTTCTGGAGCGTGCGGTTGGTGCGTGATCCGGAACCCTTTTATTGGTGGCGGCTGTCTGTCTTGGGCCTATGATTCTATAATGAAACTCAGAGTATCATCAGCTAGACACTCTTCTGTTGAGTGTTAGGAAGGCCAGGTTAGGCTTCTCTCTCGCTATACTTATTGGAGGCCAAAATATTCTAGAGGCACAATCTAGGAAGCTAAGGCCACCAGCAAATACCACTGTTGTAAGCTATATTTCATAGGAAGTAGAGCTCTTACCATAAGGGTGTTCTTCCTAATGTCTAGGTGGAACCACTTTTCCGGTATTTTGCCTCCATTGTTCCGGGTCCTAGTCTCTGGAGCAGCAAAAAACAAGCTTGCTCCCTCCTCAATATGACATCCCTTCAAGTATTTAAACAAGCTATCATATCACCTCTTAACCTTCTCTTCTCCAGGCTAAACATCCCCAGCTCCCCATGGCGTTCCTCATAGGGCATGGTTTCCAGACCCTTCACCATTTTAGTCCCCCACTTTTGGACACATGGCTCCAGTTTCTCAACATCGATTTTAAATTGTTGTGCCCAGAACTGGACACAATATTCCGGGTGGGGCCTGACCAGAGCAGAATACAGTGGCACTATTACGTCAATTGATCTAGACGCTATATAGTGGGGCCTCCACATACGCGGACTTTTTATAAGCGGCTTTGAGCGTACGCGCTCAAGCCGCTGGGCGTGCGTGGGGCGGAAAAGGCAGCGCGTCCCATTCAGTTGAATGGGCGTGCATGCCCGTTGCACCGCACACGCGCCCGTTGCACCCCGCGCGCGCCCTATGCACCCCGCGCACCTACGCGCCGCCGTGCACGAGCCCCGTTGTTTATGTATGGCGAGGTTCCACTGTACTTCTATTGATGCAGCCTAAAATTGCATTGGCCTTTTTTGCTGCTGCATCACACTATTGACTCATGTTCAACTTGTGGTGCACTTGGAATACTAGATCCCTTTCACACATAGTTTCACTCAGCCAGGTGTCCCCCATAATCCTATACCTGTGCATTTCATTTTTCCGCTCTAAGTGCAGTACCTTACATTTCTCCATGTTGAATTTCATTTCATAATGATAATTGTTGCATTTGTGTTAGAAAATCTGCAAAGAGATCAAGAAAAGACCTCTGTCTGGAAGGGTGAAGATGAGCTGCCAGCTGGTATTTGAAGGAACTTTGTGATTCTATGATTCTATGATGGAGACTAGAGAACCATCAGCCAGACATATAGAGGCACTAGAGCCTGTCCAATCTAGGAAGCTAAGAAGGGTCAGCTGTGTTTAGTACTAGGATGGGAGCCCATCAACAAATACCATTACTAAAGTTTGTTGTTGTGCACCATGAAACCATTCCTAAGGCAAACCCATCATGGATTTTCTTGGCAAGATGAGGAGGAGGTTTGCCATTGCCATCCCCTGAGGCTGAGAGCATGCGATATGCCCAAGGCTTTCAATGGGTTTCTTGCTTGAGCTGGGAATTGAACCCTGGTCTCCAAAGTCCTAGTCCAACACTCAAACCACTGTCTTACACAATGATAATCCATCGACAAATAGATATGTCACATAGGTTTCTGCTTTCTCTGCTGAAAATACTGTAACTGAAGGCATATTCTACACAAAAGTCACGTGTGTTGTTTTGTTCGTACAAAAACTGAGCATAGTATGTTTGAGAAGTCGCATTTCCTCCGGAGAAAATAACATTTAAACAGATAAACTGACTTGCCTTATTAAAAATGAATCAATTAAAAAATGGGAAGAGGACTAGAACACGATATTAAGCTATTATGAGAAAGACAATTAGACCATATACATTCCTATGATAAACACACATAAGGTATAAGATACAATCAACCGACTATGAGATTGTAATCTCACAAATGTCTGATGACCAAAGATAATAAACAGGAATGTTCTATAGCTGTTATATGGCACTATATCCATAGTAATAGTTATATCATTTCTTCTTTATTTATGTTAGTTTCAAGTAATCACAATCAGTAGTAATAAAGAAAGTGGTCGAAAGACGCCTCAAACATGACTAAATAATAATGGAAAAGACATTTCTGGAGAGGTAGAAGAATGTAAATTTGGTTATAACTGGGGATTAAATCCCCAAAGAGCTCTAAAATCACACCAGCTTCGCAAATAAGAATTGCCGGGAGGAAAGGGGCGGAAGGGTTTTTGGGGTGAATTTTGTAATGAATGAATCTTAGAGTGTTAGAATTGGAAGAGATCGCAAGGGCCATCCAGTCCAACCCAATTCTGTCATGCAGGAAATACAAATCAAAGCATCTCCGACAGATGTCCATACAGCCTCTGTTTAAAGACCTCCAAAGAAGGAGACTCCACTACTCTCCAAGGAAGGAGTGTGTCCCACTGTCGAACAGCCCTTACTGTCAGGAGGTTCCTCCTAATGTTTGGGTAGAAACTTTTTTCCTGTAACTTGCATCCATTGTTCTGGGTCCTGTTCTCTGGAGCAACAGAAAACAAGCTCGCTCCCTCCTCAGTACGACATCCCTTCAAATATTTAAACAGGGCTATCATATCACCTCTTAACCTCTTAACTAATCAACTGTATAATGAGTGCTACATTTCCCATGTAGAATATTACAAATATAGGTTGTGCATAACCATTGTTATTGATTCAGGCTTTATTTTGGCTAACCTTCCGTTCTGGGACCCTCTTTCAAGACCTTAGGGTTGCTATATGGAAACCTAAAACACCGATCCAGAACTTGCTGCATTACATGACAACAGATGAAAAGGGAACGGGTTGGATAACATGTTTGGCCGAATCCCAATATTTTCCAATAGTCCTTTAAATGTTTCAATCCCAGCTACTTCTTACTCATCCATGGTTTCCTGAAGCCTTCCAAAGAACAGGGGAAGATGCTTATTATTAATAGTAATCATTATAGTTTTGTCAGCTGTCCAAGTCCTGACATCCGTATTTAAGTTTAATTTCGTCTGTGAAGGCAAACGTCTTCTGCAAAATTAATTACCTTTGACTTACTCAGCCGAAAATATATTTTGGAACTCTGTCATTATTTCAAGCTTTGAGAAGGAAGACATGAAGAGTATTTCAGCCCCGTGTGAGGAGCCCTGCTATTATTTAGCTGATGTTTTTGACTGAATACAAGCCTAGCTAGGCTATTATTAAAGCAGCCGTCATCACTAAATAGTATTAGCATGCCCCAGAGATTATGAAGCCTTGGTGCCACTGTCCCAATAGTTCTCCCAAAAGGGAGAAGAGACCTCTGTGGATCCTTCCAAAATGATTCCCTGC
>NW_024804423.1:0-5419 GCF_019175285.1 Sceloporus undulatus
AAAAGGACTGGATTAAAAAGGAGTCCATTAAAACTGACTCCTGATTAGTGCAGCTTGGGACCTGTGACAGTGGCCCACTTTGGGAGCAAGCTGTGTTGTCACCATAGTCCTAGTCCAACTGCAGGGGGAATTGACCAAGGGATGGAAAGAATATTAGAAAACATTCAGAAAATGTTTTAAAAAAACAAACAAACCAAAAAGCAAAAACACATGTTTAAGTGTTGGAAAAATCCTCACAAGAAGAACCTTGGATTGAATAGACTCTTCAGGACTTATTCTGTGCAAAAGTTGCATATGATTGTTTTGTGCAGAAAACAGCATTTTCTCCACAGGAAACAGTCGTTTTTGTGTGGAAAATAATATTTCAACCCAGAAATATTAATTCCTGCACAGAAAATGCTGTTTTCTGTGCTGAAAATGCTATAGCTGGGGATTTATTATTTGTTAAAGTCTTTTTTTATTAAACACACACACACACATACACACATATATTCTTTGTTAAATTCATCCAAGATTGATTTGCATAGGTAACAGCATTTTCTGTTCAGGAAATAGTTTTTGTACATGAATTAATATTTCTGCATTGAAATGTTGTTTTCTGCACACAAAATGCAGTTTCCTTTGCAGAAAATTCTGTAACTGGGGATTTATTCTGCATAAAAAGCACACATGGTTTATTTACATAGAAAGCCGCAGGACCATGACAACTGCATGTGCCTGGTCTGAATCTGTGGTCCTGAACTGGCTGCAAAAAGGAGCAGTTTTTGTCCACTCCTTTTTGGCCTGGCTCTTCCAGGTTGGAGTGAGCTTGGAGTGTTTTTCAGTCGCATTCAGGGCATGCATAATGTAAATGCCATATCCTCAATGCGGCCCAATGGGGGCCCTTTTGGCCCATCTGTTTTGGGTCTCCATGCCCAGTGAAGTCAATAGTCTCTTCTTTAATGTCCTTTAGATGATTTGTGAAAATAATATTGAGCTGTTATACTTTTAATAATTAATACTGCTCTCTAATTTTACAGCAAACTTCTGATTCTATTGTATTATAATTTTTCCATATTATTTTGTTCAGTTTGTGTTCTTGTTACTGGTGAATATGCTATTTTGGCCTATTATTATTTAAGCTTCATTTATATACCGCTTCATACCGCCTAAGCAGTGTCTAAGCGATTTACAACTGTAAGCTAATTTGCCCCCAACAATCTTGGTATTCATTTTAGCGACCTCCTCAGAAGGATGCAAGCCTGAATCAAGCTTAAGCCCTTTTGCTGGTCTTGAATTCACAACCTTATGGTTTTGAGTGAGTGGCTGCAGTACAGGCATTTAACCACTGCACCACCAAGGTTCCTGTACATCACACAGTCACTGAGTTGAGAAGTGATCCAAGAATACGATATATTTACAGTGCAATCCTGTACATCCTTTAAAGGAAGTCAACCCCATTAACTTAAAGAAAGATTTCTCCTCATAGGTACAGGATTGTGACCTAAACATATCATAATCTTATTGGTTGCAGTAAAAGTATTCCAGATAAAGTAGTGTGTACATGAAAGAAATTCTGTTGAAATGATGGACTTTGGGTAAGCTTAGTTAGAATATAAAGCATGAAGCTCACTCTGCTGAATGAACTGTATGGGTTCTGCTAAAGTAGCCAGTTTTGCTCTGAGAGAAGTACAGAAAAAAGTCTATTGATTACCTTTCGTGCCTCAGCAAACTATTCATAAATTCAGCCCAGAGAGATACTTTGTACTTCCAACATCAAGCTTACTTGTAGATGTTTTGCCTTTATAGATAGACATTCACAAGCCACTAGTAAAATCAAGCAACTTAATTTTATGGATAGCTGGAGAGATTTGGGGGAGGGGATTTTTATTTTTCCTTTCTTTTATAAATTAATATTCCCCCTATTGCACAAGTATCTTTTCTGAACAAAACACAACATGCTTGCTAACATTAAAAGGCATTCTCTGTCTGCAAGAGGATCTGATAAGAGAGAAAAATGTTACTTTCTTGCAAGCCTGTGAAAAAGCTAACTTTCTTGTTTGTTTTCTCCAGCAGTGTGAGTAGTTGTGCTTTGTTCTAGTTGAAAGACCTAGCTCATAAATGCTCTATCTCCCAGAAAGCAGTGCAAAGTGCTCCTGTAGAAGTTAGCTGAAGTCCTTATTAGCTTGAAAGATGGTCTGAAAACCCAAATGTTTGGTTTCGGATTCACTGCTGTTTCTGTGACACTGATCTCTGCTTGAGTATTGGAATCTGCTGCAGTAGGCTTTTCAAAAATAAGCATATACCAGTTGATGTATCCCTGCATAATATTTGTGTATAGGTTCCTACTCAGATTTCCTTTAGCCTAAGGACCTTATCACACAAAGCCCTTACCGTGGACAAAACATTCCTGAAGTGTTTCTGAAACCTGAAGGTGCGATAGTATGCCATGCTTCTAAATTGTCATTGAGGCATCCCACTTCTCTTCCATTATTGAAGCATTCATGGAAAAGCCATTTTTTGAATAACGGAAGATCCCGTTATTTAAAAAATGGTTTTTCCGTGAACACTTCATGGACAGGAGAGAAGCGGAATTCCTCGGTTTTAGAAGTGCAACAAACAATCACACCTTCATGCTTCAGAAATACTTCAGGAACATTTTGCCCACAGTTAGAGCTCCGTCTGATAATCGCCTATGATTGAGTAATTCAGTCTTTGCAAATTCTGAGACAAACCTGTATTAATGTGAAAATATACAAAATGATATAACTATCTACCAGAAAGTGCATTTCTCAGTTTTGAACCCAAAAGAAACTGATATGAGTATTCTGTGATAAATCCATTAAAATGGATATGTTTTGATAAAATACATTATCATATATGCTTTGTCCAATTAAGGAGTATATGTTTAAATGTTAATTTGGTGTAATTGAACCAATATTTCATAGCTTTCTGATTTGTAACCTTACAGGGATGTAAGAGTTCTTTTCCCCTTTTCAGGGTGACCCGAAGTCACAACTACAAAGGAGGACAAGGCACTGCAAAATCTAGGGCATTCATGAAAAATGTAGCACATTACAAAATAAGACCTAAAATACTAAAATAAATATAAATTCATTCCATATGGTTTATTTACAGCTATATTACATATACTGTTTTTTTAATTATGTACTCAACTGTATTTTTCTAACTTAGATTTGTTAAAATGCTTTGTTGGCTTATAATATACTTACAGAACTCTGAACAAGACAAATGCTTAAACTGTATTTTACTAGCAGAAAACTCTTGACTGAATCTACATTTAAATTATGCTGCCACTGTGTGGGGTGGAGGGAGATGGAGAAGAAGAAGGAGAGGGCAGGAGACAGGTGAATGGGAACTGCTCCAGTCAAAAGTTGATAGGGAAAGGAGGAGAAAGGAGGATAAAGGAAACCCTGACTTGTCTACAGGGAAAAGTGGACCAAGCGATGAAGTTTTGCAGTGAAGAAGTAGGTCCTAACAAGTCACTCTGGCTCCCTCAAAGACAGTGTCAAGGGAAAGGCAGGCACCGCAGGAACAATCTTGAAAGGGGGGGGGGGGGGGGGTGCCTTAAGGCAATGACAGCAATGCCCACACAGACAAGAGGTTACTGAGAAAGATAGAGAGAAGGGGTACCTTTTCTCTGGTCACTATGTGGAGTCTCTCCTGCACTTTAGTGAAGGAGCCCTTACTCAACTTCCTGCTGGTCAGGTAGTTGCTGAAGCTGACCACTAGGGGCTTGGTCAAGAACCCATTGACTGCAGCTGCTGGCATCCTGCAGCTCCCACTGAACCTTGATGGGGGGGGGCGGGCGGGAGGGACCCCCATTTCCTTTTTCCCCCAATTGGGACCCCCCCCCCCCCCGCTCATCAGTGCCACAGTGGTACCAACAACACATCCTACCTCTCTGTCTCTTTGCTTTCTGGAGTCTGTGCCTTGCTTTTTCCAGACAGCAGAGTGTTCTACTGCTCCTTCTTTCTCATCTTCCAGTGGCCATCCTGCTTCCCTGTTCTCTGCCCACATGTTGCCTGGCCTGGGCAAGACTCGAGGAGTCCCCCTCTACCACCCAACCAGCCCCACATACAATAGCCCAGCCCACTTCCCTTTTTTCTCCCTTGCTGGTTCTTCACATCCCCTCCCCTATCTCAGCAGCTACCTGTAGCACATGGCATCCAGCTGGGCTACTGCTGCTACCCTGCCTTCCTTAGTCACCTCTGTCCTATTCTGACCCTTCTCTCCTGGGTTCAGCTGCATGCGGCGAGAGGCTAAGAGCCCCAACAGAGAGGTCTGGCAGGGGAAGGGGCTCAGTGGGCCCTCTGCTTCTTTCTCTCTCTAAAAATGGAGGACATTTTGCAATTCCTGCTGGAGCTGTGGACATAAGGTAAAATGTAGGACATATCTAGGAAAAGAAGGACATCTGGTCACCTTGCCCATTTTGCTTTATTCATGGCCCATGCCCAGAAAGTTTTGGTGTCTGTATTAATGGCAGATGCTGACCAAATGAGTTACTGAAAATGCAGCCAAATTTCTTGTTGCTGCCACACTGCACACAGACAGTATAAGTGAAATCAAGTTGTTCTGAATCTTTTAAATCAATTTTTTAAAAACACCTTACATTTACTTTGTTAAATTCAACTACAGTATGTGAATGGAATTGATTTCAATTTAAAATTCTATTCTTTATTTCTCTGTTGTATGGTATGTAGACTGTTCCTGTTAACCTACATTTACATATGTTCAAAAACTCCCTATTTTACTGGAATAGTTGCTATCTCCTGCTACTAATTTCTGATGAAACACTATTTCTGTCATGGCTTTTGGGGAGAGGTTCTTAATTATATTTTCTGGACAGTGTAGATTCATCAGGTACCCATCCCATAACGTTGATATAATTTCTGCCTCTAGTAGATGGATACGGTGGGGTAATTTAAGCTTCCTAAGGCTTCAACATTTGCTAAGGAAACAAAAATATTGAATATCAAAAATGTCAAAGTCACGCCTGTTAGGGTCTAGCTTTAAATTAGCAGAGTAGCAGAAATGTGCTCTTGTCTAACTATGCTTCCCTAAAAACTGAGACTGACTCCAAAAAACAAAACAAAACAAAAACAAACAAACATGTAGTTTGTAGTTTAAGACAAAAGTTTACTAATAGCTTTAATCTATATTTACATAGGATTTTTTCACACAGGGACCTATGTGCTTCCATCCGGAAATGGTAAAAGTGCTGGCACCCAGAAAAGCAAGCCAGTTTGCTAATGCTTATCACACACAGAGCACAACAAGGGGTTAAAAGCATTACTTAGGGTCCAATGGGAATTTAGGTATCAAATGGATGAAGACAAATCCCTGTTGCTATCTTGAGAAATACCTTTTGTTGCACATGCTCCAAACTGTCATTTCCACAAGTCCCCCCCCCCCCCCC
>NW_024804424.1:0-5418 GCF_019175285.1 Sceloporus undulatus
AGGCTCTACCTTCATGACGTCATGAATACACCCCTTTTTGCCCGTCTGTAACCCGCCCATGCTAGGATCCCTCTTCTCTGGTGTTAGAAAATCTTTTTCTAGAAGCAAATTTGACCCTCAGAAGGTAAATATTCTATTTTCCAAAGTGGATATAAAAACCAAGGTAGCTATGGTAGCACAAGTTGAAAACAAAACAAATGAGCAAATGACCACAATCCACACTTTGGTAATACCTTCCTTAGGATGATCTCCAAAGTTTGTAAGCTGTCAGGTTCTCCAGAATTCTTCATCAAGCTAGTTAGTATAAAAAATATTCCCTGAACTAGGCCAGATGTAGCAACCATGAGGCCTGTACTAAAGTTCAGTCCCAGCATAGACTTTGTAAGATACAGAATAAAACAAAAATATTGAAGTGTATTGTTTTATGCAGATTTATTTTATTTGGGGCAGAACAGACGGTAGACTGAACACATTCTCTTTTGTAGAAATAGATATGTCTAATAATAATCCTATACGTATTTACTGGAGGGGACATCTGATTGAACCTAGCGAAGTTTCAATGTTATGGTTTGAGTGCTGAATTACAACTCAGAAGATTAGAGTTCAATTCCTTGCTGGGTGAACTTGGGCAAGTCCCACACTTTCTCAGCCTCAGAGAATGGCAATGGCAAACCACTTCTAAAGAAACCTACCAAGAAACCCCTGTGATAGGTTCATCTTAGAGTTGCCATAAATAGGAAACAACATAAAGGCACCCACTAACCACAAAAGCCAAAGATGAATTGGAGACACACAGCAGCAACAACAACAGACATGCATATGATTGCAAGTTTGACTTTGATTTTCATCTTGGTCAGTGCTTTGAGTGTAAAATTTGATACATTTTAAAGATATTGCATAGTGTTGTATGTGTGAACAATAATATTAAGAACCTATTTATCCTTATTAATTTCAATTAAAATTATTCTTATATTTATCAAAGTAGTAAAGAATATTAACTTTGCTAAATATATATATGGAAATATGTTTTATTTCTTATTACACAAGATAATCAAAATGTATAACAAGAAGTTTTATAAAATGAAGAACTATATTATGGCATAATAAATGCACTGAAATCCCTTTATCAAATGAATTATTGTGAAATGTAATCCTAAATTGACAGATCTATATACACATGGGGAAAATATAAGTGAGGTCAGAGAGAAATGAAACTCAAAAACTTTGGCGGGTTATAGACCACCCATTTGGGGAAGTCTGCACCCGCCCCTTTCCCCGGGGTATCGGGGCCTCAGCGTGCAGAGCGGCAGCCGCTGAGGCCCCAATCCACCGCTTTTCAGGGTGCGGGGAAGGAATCAGCAAAACGCCGCTTCCCAGCAGCCTGAAAAGGGGTGTCCATGGGGATTCAAGCCCCCACAAGGACACCCCGCAGTGGCGGGGAGAAGAGAAAGGGGCTGCTTGGCTCCTTTCTCTTTTAGTCCACTGGGCGCAGCTGTCTGAAGGCTGTGCCCAGTGGACTAAACCAGGAAGGAGCTCCGAAATGGAGCTCCTTCCTGCTCTGTGTTCAGGGCGCACTAAGCGCCCTGGTGTGGAGCAAGGACGTCACGTCTGCGCCGCCCCATCTAGAGGTGGCGCGGCCGTGACGTCCTCATGGCGGCGGCCGTATGGAAGGGCCGCCGCTGTTTAGTGTGTGACGAGCACGCACTAGGGTTAGGGCGGTGTAGAAGCACCGCCCTTTTGTAACCCTAGTGCGTGCTCGTCACGCACTAAAGTGCCGGTCTGTAACCGTCCTTAGTCTATGACAATTACATGAATATAATTGCAGCTATGGTTCTAAATATAGCATTGATCCCTACAAAAATCCTGGTATTGGTGAACTATTCCCACATCTGTACTGGTATAACTATGGATTTCTCTCAAAGAAATGGGTGTGCCACAACATTTGATTATCCTGCTGTGTAACCTATACTCAGAACAAGAGGTCACCTTTAGGACAGAATGTTGAGAAACAGAATGGTTTCCAATTGGCAAAGGGGAAGACTGCATTTTGTCAATCTTTAACTTGTACACAGAATGTATCATATGTAAAGCTGGATTAGGCTCAGAGGAAGTAGATGTGAAAACTGGAGGATGAAACATCAAAATTTAAGATATGCAGATGACACCATACGCCTACTAGAAAATAGCAAAGACTTGGAATGACTAATGAAGAAACTTAAAGAAGAAGGTACAAAGGCAGAGTTACAGCTGAACATTAAGAAAACAAAAATATTGACCACAGATGAATTGTTTAATGTTTACCCACTGGATTCAGAATACTGCTAGTCAGATTTGTGTTCATTTCTTCTATTATGTAGAGATAATTTAATACATTCACTGTCATCAAATGCAATGCATGGAGTAGAGTGTGTTCATTCACAGTTCTCACTGCTCATTTTCAGCATCTCAGCATGTACACAAGGGAACAGAACATCAGAATATGCCTAGTCTTGAACAATCTAGTATGTGTAGATGAAATCTACATTGCTGGTTTTCTGTACTGAAATAGTAAATAAACCACAATTTTCACTTGGATGCATTGACCTGCATTCATGCAGGTGACATTAAGATATACTATCTTATGTGGGATCAATGGTGCTGTAACATCCTCCTCCTCCTCTCCACTGAGAAAATTACAAATGTAGAAACAATTTATCTCACAAATCACTTGAAAATACTATTTTCACTCCATAAAAGTGAAACTAGGTGTATCTCAGTCCCGTTCCGCACGGGCAAAAAGTACGTACCGCGCATGTACTAGGATTAGAAAGGGGCGTCCTTCCCAGACACCCCTAACCCTAGAACGAACTTGACGCGTACAAAATGGCAGCACCCATTCTACTTGGGCGCTGCCATCTTGACATTGCGGATGCCTAGCACCTTGCGGCGTCACAACTGCAGCGCAAGAAGAACCTGCTTTTTGCGGCTTCTTTTTGCTGCGTCCAGGAATCGTGTGGTTTGTCTGCTGTGGTTTCCGGACACAGCAACCAGTGGCGCTGACAGAGCGCCCTTTTTGGGTGCTCTGTAAAACACCTCAGTATGGATATGATGAAAATATGCTAAGGGGTCCATTCAGACTGGACACTACTGCCTGGCCACTATCAGTCTTCTGCATTACAGTTTGTTCTTCTGAACTGTTTTAGGCAACATTGTCTTTCATAAAAGGTGACATACCCGTATTTTCATACATAACAGAGCCTGACAAGGTTCTTGATTTAAACTACATCTCCCACAATCCACCAACCAATTAGGAGAAGCTGGCCATTCTTTCATTTTCAGGGAATTCCTCATATATCAGTGATTCTGGCAATTGTGCCATCTGGAAATGTATTGAAATGTTTCAAAGGGCATACAAGCATTCATATAAATAGTACACTTGAACCATTTTTGTTATAAGAAGCTATTTTGTATACCCTCTTGCCTCTTTCTTTTTACCACAAGCTTAGAGGAACTTATATTTAGCTAATATCAAAATCTCATTCACTCCTCAAACATGGTTAATTGGTACTTGAAAAAGACATCGCTCTGGTCTTGGATATATGTGTGTGTGTGTGTGTGTGTGTGTGTGTGTGTGTGTGTGTATATATATATATATTTCCCATTAACATCAGAAACTATTATATCCATAGGACTGAAAGTAGATTTTGGTGAATGGTGTTGTACAGTTAATGATACACACTTGGCTTTTGCTGTTACACCTGTGCAAACGTGGATGTAGATAACTAAGAGTTTGAAGGGATTTAGCCTTGTCATGAATTCAGGAGTGGTATTTCATTCATAAGTAAATGAGACACTGAAGCTACTTTATCTCATGGAACACAGACCAGGCCTATTAAGTGAGTGAGGGCTTTTGCTGCTGTGTCTCAGGTAACATGGATTACAATCTATAGTAAATGTGTGGATGGGGACCACCCCAAATAAGAACACCATATATACCGAGAGCAATTCTGTGAATGTTAGCATTTCACTTGTGAAGCTGATCCCAGAATTTGATCTAATGGCTGGGTAGCTGAAGCTGAATTGAGAGCAAACCAGCTCATTGTTGCACTGCATTGCTGTTACTTAGATATTACAGGTTAAGTTTCCCTTATCTGGAATTCCGAAATGCTCCAAAATCCAAAAAGTTCCTGAATGGGCCACTGGCAAGGAGCGGGTTAAAGCCACTCCTTTTGCCAGCAGCTTCCAGATGCTCTGGGGCATGTGTCATTTGCACACCCCACCCCTGAAATGGCCAGAAGCCATTCTAGTTGGCCCATCTTTTTCAGGCCTATATGTATAAGGTGTACATGAAACATAAATGAACTTCATGTTTAGACTTGGGTCCCATCTTCAAGATCCAAAATACTTCTCATCCCAAGCATTTTGGATAAGGGAGATGCAACCTGTACTCTTTATAACAGTCCAGTTTGGGGGGAATTTCTCAGTCTTTGAGAACTTACATGAAGTGTTTCCTCATAGCAAACTCATAAGTCACTACAGCTATTAATAAAAGTCCAAGGATCATGCCCTAGAGTATTCAAGGGCATCTCACAAAACTTCTAGCTAGTTACCTAGGCTGGGAAAGGATATTCTTTATTGGCAGGTTTCCTGAACAGATCAACATGCTGGCTGCAAATTTTACCATAAAAACACCAAAATATTTGGTGTTCAATAAGTCTAGGAGCATTCAGCAATAGTGTCAAGAAGAAACATACTGGTAGAAATACTGAGGGTCTGTGGAGTGGCTGTGATGGACTATAGAAAATATAGGTGGTGACATATGCAACCAAAGTTACAGGTGTTCCCAGCGGAAAGAAGAACCTCATCCCACACTTGATGTATAACCAAGCTCTGGCTGTCTTGTACCTTAGCAATGCTGCAAAGAACAAACTTTATCTAGAAGCACCAGAACAGATTTTGTAGTTGAGCACATGGTAACATCTGAGTCAGGAATGTCCTCCCTGCAGACACCTTGCTCAATGGCAACAGGAATCCTGAAAGGACATGGCTTGAGGAGGTTGCTCTCTTCCCTTTCCAACATTGGTAGTAGTTCTGGGTGCCTTGGCCTGAGAAGTGTGAAAGAGCAATCCTTCCATGGAAGATGATGGTGAAAGAAATTCAACAAGCCTTCAGAAGAGGGACCTTTGCATCTAAAGAACAGGATGGTTATCAATGAGAAGGGGCAATAAGGTTGGTTCTTAGGATTGGCCACACATTTACAGTTATTGCAGTGTCCATCTTTGATTTCTGCTCTTCTTTAATTTTTTTTTCCAGGTGTGGTAGTAGGAGTCATGGTGGCAGAGGAAGGAATAAAACTTTGCTCACTGTGAACTACCTTACATCTCCTGTAAAAATCATCATCATCATCATCATCATCATCATCATCATCATCATCATCAT
>NW_024804425.1:0-5418 GCF_019175285.1 Sceloporus undulatus
GCCCTAGAGAAGTCTGGTCACAACAAGCAGACAGTGAAGGTGGCCACGAACATAATGATGAGCGGAGAGACCTTCCAGAGATCCGGGTGCAAATGTCAAGGTCCGGCTCATGTGTTATTGGATGGCAAGCTCCAGGAAAAGAGAGTCCCTCTGAAACTCTAGGCTAGGAGGAACTTCCTGAGAGTAAGGGATGTTCCACAGTGGAAGACTCTCCCTTGGAGTGTAATGGAGTCTCCTTCTTTGGAGGCTGCCTTTAAGAGGAGGCTGGATGTTTATCTGTCAATGGGGCTGCTTTGATGGAGAGTTCCTGCATGGCAGAATAAAAGGGTTGGACTGGATCAGGGCCCTTCTTGGGGCCTCTTCCAACTCTATGAGTCTATGATTCGAGAATAAAGTGTATACAGCACAGAGGCAGAGTTTGTGTATGTGTTTACATTCATAGATACATATAGACTAAGCATAGAATAAATTGTATAAAGTACTGTATAGGGACAGGCTTTGTGTGTGTGTATAAGTACTTTTATAAACCTACAGTAAATGTAGATAGAGATCTTTCTAAATCATCTCTCTCTCTCTCTCTCTCTAATCTGGTTTTGGAGCCCATTTTCTGGGCGGAGCTTTTGAGGGCGCCTTTCCCTCAGAGTCCTCCGAGGGTCCTCTCTATGGCTGGACGCCATTTTAGGGCCGGGCGGAAGTGGGGCCTCTTTAGGGCTCTGGCCCCGCCCCTTTCCTCCTCCTTTGTGCCGAAATCGTTGCTTGGCGGAAGTGGGAGGGAGGGGGCTCTGCTTCCGGTGCTCCAAAGAGGAGGAGGAGGAGGAGGAGGAGGTGAGTGGGTCTTTCCCTCTTCTTCTGGGCCTTTGGGGATGATGGGATAGGAAATCACTCCCATAAAAAGACCTCCAACATTTGGGGGAAGGAAGGGAGCTGAGTATGGAGGGTAATAGCAATGATAACGATAAAGCTGCCGCCTCCCTTTCGCCCTGGGCTTCCCTTCTCCTTTCCTGGTTTGCAGACAAAGGCAGCCTTTGGAAGGAAGAAGAGCAGCTGGGCCTCCAGAACCAGAACCAGAGGGACCTTGTCTTGGAAAGTGGCATTGAGGGAAAGAGAGGGAGGGAAGGGGCTGAATAGGGAGAGAGGGCCAGGATCTGAGTGAGGCAGAAGGGAGAGTGAGGGGGCGCTGCCTCCCTCCTCCCTCTTCTGGGCCTTTGGGAGGATGATGGATAGGTGACCCTTCCCATAAAAAGACCTTGGACGTTTGGAGGGGGCTGAATATGGACAGCAGACTATGAAGGTCCCAAAGGAAGGAAGAGGCCTCCTCTTGGACTGCATCCCCCAGAATCCCCTGGTCAGAATGGCTCTAAAGAGGGGATTCTGGGTGTTGCTTTCATCCATGAAGAGGAGGCATTGCTCCTCCACCCAGGACCCCTTCCTCTTGGACTGCATCCCCCAGAATCCCTGGAGCTTGGTGCAGAGACAGGGGGATGTCTTAGTGCTCCTTCCTACTGGATCCTGGGATCTGGAGCTTCTTGGAGGGACTGAGGATCCCCCAAAAGAGATCTCTAGCATCAGAGTTTAGGGAACTGGGCTGGAAAGTCCTAAGGGCCCCCAAAACTGCAGCCTCCCAGAGTCTCTAGGAGAGCCCCCTCCTCCATGGGCAGATGCCCCTGGACCCGCTTTGGCTCCCCCTGGTTCATGGGGGGCAGGGAAGGGGCTGCTTGGTACCCAGTGTGTCAAGGGGATTCTTTGGGAAGGGGAAACCCCTGCACCTTCAAATAGATCCAGGGTCAGAAGAAGGCTCAGACAGGGGGGTCCCACTGGGTCCCATGGTCCAGCAGGAAGGAGGGGGGCTTTTCCCAGCCCCCTTTGAGGGTCCCATCTGGGCCCCCTTCTCTTCTCTGGAGGGACCTTTGGGGAAGCAGACCCTGACCTTCCCTTCTTCCTTCCCTTAGGAAACCCCCAAAAAAGGAAGAGGAGCTGTGCATTCCGACATGGCAAAGGAGGAGGAGCTCCGAGGGAAGATGGAGGAAGAACAGTCCCTGGAGAAAGGTAACTGAGAACCCAAGAGAGAAGGAAAGAAGGGGGCCCAAAGGGTGCTCAACAATGGCTCCTCTTCTTCATCCTGGAGAGGAATGACCAGTGGGATGTCCAGTGGGGCTCTGTCCTGGGCCCAGTGTTATTCAACATCTTTATCAATGACTTGGAGGACAGAATTGGGGGCATACGCATCAAATTTGCAGATGACACCAAATTAGAGGAGTAGCTAATACTCCAGAGGACAGGATCAAGATTCAAAATGACCTGAATAGACTAGAAAGTTGGGCCACAGCTAACAAAATGAACTTCAACAGGGAGAAATGAAAGGTATTGCACTTAGGGCAGAAAAATAAAATGCACAGGTATAGGATTATGGGGGACAGCTGGCTGAACAATAAACTTATACATGTGAAAGGGATCAAGGAGTCCAAGTATACCACAGATTGAACATGAGTCAACAGTGTGATGCGGCACCTAACAAGGCCAATACAATTTTAGATTGCATCAGTAGAAGTTCAGTGTCTAGATTAAGGGAAGTAATAGTGCCACTCTATTCTGCTTTGGTCATGTCCCACCTGGAATATTGTTTCCAGTTCTGGGCACCACAATTCAAAAAGGATGTGGAGAAACTGGAGCCATGAGTCCAAAGGAAGGCGATTAAAATGGTGAAGGGCCTGGAAACCATGAAACCCTATGAAGAACAACTTAGGGAGCTGGGGATGTTTAGGCTGGAGAAGAGAAGGTTAAGAGGTGATATGATAGCCCAGTTTAAATATTTGAATGGATGTCATGTTGAGGAGGGAGCAAGCTTGTTTTCTGCTGCTCCAGCGAACAGGGCCCAGTGGAGCAAGGGAGGCAAACTACAGCAAAAGAGATTCCAGCTCAACATTAGGAGGAATTTCCTGACATTAAGGGCTGTTCGACAGTGGAATACATTCCTTACTCGGAAGTTATAGTGGAGTCTCCTTCTTTAGAGGTCTTTAAACAGAGACTGGATGGCCATCTGTTGGGTATGCCTTGATAGAGATTTCCTGCATGGCAGGTGCTTGGACTGGATGGCCCTTGTGGTCTCTTCCAGCTCTATGATTCTGTGATTCACTGCCCCATGGCCTTTTCCCTCTGGCCGCTATCAGCCCCAGGTGGCCTTAGAGAAAGAGAACTGACCCCAGAGAGTTAAAGAAAGAGGGGGACCCCAAGACCCCTTCCTCTCTGCCCATGACCTTCTCCCTCTGTCCCTCTCCATCCCAGGTTGGCCTTAGAGAAAGGGAACTGACCCCCAAGAGAGAGAGAGGGGGGGAGGGGACTCCCAAGACCCCTTCTTCTCTGCCCCATGGCCTTCTCTCTCTGGCCCCTCTCAGTCCCAGGTTGGCCTTAGAGACAGGAAACTGACCCCCAAGAGAGAGAGAAAGAGCATTCATGACATATAGGTGGCACTTATCCTTCAAAAAATTAACTGTGTTTAAACCCATTCCTAATTTTAGTCGAAGGCTTTCATGGCTGGCATCCGTAGTTTTTTGTGGGCTGTTCAGGGGGCTCTGTGAATGCCATGTTCTAGAAGCGTTTCTTTCTGACGTTTCGCAAGCACCATCTGTGGCTTTGGAATCTTCAGAGAATGCTTGCCTGGAAAGGTATCTATATGTGCTGGGAAAACCCTGAACTTGGAAGAGCTCTCCTTTGCATTTGTTGAGTCTTCATCTTGCTGTTTTTCAGGACTGGAAGCCAAACCTTGTTTACTTTAAGGGTTTCCTCTTTCCTGTTGAAATTGTTCAGGCATTTGTGGATTGCAGTGGCTTCCCTGTGCATACTGACATGTTAGTGGTTGGCATGGTCATACCATGCAGTTGTGGAGAAGTTTCCATAGGGACCCCCAAACGCAGTGTGCAAACAAGGATCAAGGAACACGAGAGACACTGCAGACTGGGCCAGCCATTAAAATCAGCAGTAGCAGAACATGCCACAAACCATCCTGGGCATAAAATGCTGTTTGAGAACACTGAAGTTCTGGACCATGCCAATGGAAATGTTCTCATACTGTCCCAGGTTCCTATTTCCCTTTTTGGTGGAATTGCCCAGAAGCAAAAGAATACTAGAGAACAATTTATAAAGTTTTGAAAACGGAATTAAAGATAGAATCATTATTTACTCAGTAGACCATTCTGTTAGGGATGGAGAGGGAAAAGTGGGGAAGGAACACAGAAAGTTTGTTTTCTGTTTACTAACAGAATGTTCTAGAACAGTTATTGCACAAAAGTGGAAAACAGAGACAATTCCAAATAGAAACCAATGCGCCGCGGAGGCGGACCAAGGAAGGGTTGTCGGTGGGAGCGGCAACCCATTTAAAGCCGGCCTACCGGCTCCCCGAGGCCGCCAAACGCTGGGGAAGAGCTCCAGCGCTGAGCGCCCTTGCCATCATCTGCGCCGCGGAGGCGGACCAAGGGGGGACTGTTTCGAGAGAGGCTCTCCATTAACTTTGGTTTGCCTGGCCCCCGAAAGATGTTGGTGTCTGCCCCCTGACATCGCAGCAGGATCTTTTTGGTGGGGAGGAACGGGAATTTTAGCTTTTGATAAAATCTTGTTGGTCGTGTGCAGGGGTTTCTGTAATTTGGTTTGCTTTATTGTTAGGGAATGACGCTTTTTTTCTGATTTTCTTTGTTTTGGGGTTTTGTGGTTAGTAATAGGTATGGGGGTGGATGTGGGATGTGAGATGCCAGCTGTTATGGAGGATGCATGTGCAACTGGAGCTCCTATTGAGGTTGTGTGGGGCAAGGGGAGGTATGGCAGTAGGAATGTGGATTTGTGTCAAAACGGAAGGTGAGATCGATGCGTAATATCTATCTCTCCTTCCTTCCACTTTGCTAACCAAAAAGGCCTGGGGGTCAGCCCAGTCGTACCACAAACCCTGTCTCTGCTCCTGTGCAATGCCAGGTCCATAAAGAATAAGACCCACATCATATACGATCTTTTGCAGGATAAAAACTGCGACCTGGCGTGCATTACTGAGACCTGGCTTGGGCCTGAGGGTGAGGCAGTGTGGGCCCAGGCCCTCCCAGCCGGGTTCTCAGTTAAGGACCAGATCAGATTAGGTGGATGGGGGGGCGGTGTTGCCTTGGTCCATAAGAACACCTTCTCCTTAACCAGGATCCAAGTCTGGAAAATGGATCACATTGAGTGTATTTACTTGACCCTGAGGGCCAGAGACAGTCTGGGGATTCTGTTAGTCTACCGGCCACCCCATGCACTAACAGACTCCCTGGCCGAGCTGACACAGCTGGTCTTGGAACTGGTGTTGGAGTCCCCAAGGCTTCTTGTCCTGGGGGACCTCAACATCCCTTTCGAAGCCAGTGACATTCCAACAGGTGCGGCTCGGGAGTTCATGACTACCAT
>NW_024804426.1:0-5417 GCF_019175285.1 Sceloporus undulatus
TTTCCAAACCTTGGGAAAGTTACGTGTTTTAGACTATAACTTCCAGACTCTCCTGGGGGATTTTTAGACTATGCGTATCAGGATCAAGTAGCACAGAAGGAGAGTAACAAGCAAGGATGACTTTTGGTTTGGGTTTAAAAGAGTAGAAGTTCTTTTTGTTGCACCAAAAGTAAGAAAAGGTGTAACACAAGATCCAGTAATCAGCCAACCTGCTTGCTCACTCACTGAGAAAACCATGCTGGGGTGATGGAATTATGGACACTCCATAATGTGAACTTATGTGTGGCTTCCCACCCCTTTGCAGAAATACTCATAAGTCTGCCCCTGCGCCATGCAGGAGTCAATGGGGTGCATCCCCAGGCCACTTATCAGAACCCTTCTCCCCTTTTGAGGAGTGCTTTACCCTCTCTTATAAGTGGATCCAGATCTCTACACAGAATACCTCACACTAAAGTTATAACTAATAAATGGTGTGCGTTAACCAAAACACACAAACCAAGCACAAGAAGAAAGCTTAAAAAAGAATAATAATAATAATAATAATAATAATAATTTTATTTATATTTTCCTGCCTCTCCCAGATTGAACCAGGCAGGATTACAGTCCGTTAAAACCCACACATAAATAATAAAATACATATAAAATACATCAATAAAAATAATACAATTAATCTTAAAACTAACTCATCATCAGGTGGAAATGCAGTAGATTCATACAATGGTCTGGAGGTGTTTCTTACATAAGTTCAGGTGGGTAAGCTCGCCGGAAGAGATTCGTCTTAAGTGCCTTCTTAGACGGCTCCAAGGAGGTAATGAGACGGATCTCTTCCGGGAGTCTGTTCCACAATTTCGGAGCAGCTGCTGTGAAGGCTCTCTGGGAAGTCGATGTGATCCTGGTTGGTTGATGTTCTAACACATTCTTCCCAGTTTTTCTAAGAGTGCGGCACGGATTGTGTAGGGAGAGGCATTCCCGCAAGTAACTTGGGCCCAAACCATGTAGGGCTTTAAAGGTAATCACCAACACCTTGTATTGCACCTGGAAGCTAATTGGCAGCCAGTGAAGAGATTTTAAGACAGGTCAAACCTGGATGAACCAGTGACCAGTCTGGCTGCTGCGTTTTGAACCAGTTGAAGCTTCTAAACTTGGTACAAGGGTAGCCCCATGTAGAGCATGTTACAGAAATCAAGATGAGAGATTACCAGTGCATGTACCACTGCTTCTAGGTCCTTTTGGTCCAGGTAGGGTCACAGTTGGCGTATCAACCGAAGTTGGTACCAAGCACTCCTGGCTGTTGCATCTACTTGAGAGATGACAATTGTAGCGACGAGTCCAGGAGCACTCCCAAACTGCAAACTTCATCCTTTAGGTGAAGTGTGACCTCATCCAGGACTGGTTGACAAATTTCCATCCCTGGACTTAAGGTACCTATTGCAAGTACCTCCATTTTCTCTGGATTCAGCTTGAGTTTGTTTTCCCTCATCCAGCCCATTACTGACTCAAGGCAGGCATCCAGAGGAGAGATGCCATCTTTAGTCACTGCAGCAGTCAGAGACATAGAGAAATAAATGTGGGTGTCATCAGCGTACTGATAACACCGTGCCCCATGTCTCTGGATGATCTCACCCAACGGCTTCATGTAAATGTTAAACAGCATGGGAGACAGGATGGCACCCTGAAGGATGCCAGATGTCAGCTCTCTTTTAAAAGAGAAGCTGTCCTCCAGCATTACCATCTGGAATCTGCCCGAGAGGTAGGACCGGAGCCATTGGTGCGCAGTGCCCCCAATACCTAACTTCCTCAGGTGTTCCAGAAGGATACCATGGTCTATGGGTATTGAAGGCCACTGAGATGTCCAAGAGCACCAACAGGGTCACACAGAAAAGGGGTGAGGGAACGAGAGAAAAAAAAGAGGGGAAGAAGAGATTTTGAGAGAGAGAGAGAGAGAGAGATCACAAGCCAGCAGGTTAATTGGACTCCCAAGTGAAAAATGCCTCCAGCCCCAATGACTGGCTGGAGCCTCCCAAGTATGTCAGACTACAGCTCCCTACAAACTCTCCAGCCAGCATACAAAAGCCAACTCTATTAGTGTGTGCAATTCCATTAGCTTCTTGGATACTTAAGTGTGCCCCAAGTCTTTGGGAAAAAAGGAGAAGCAATGTACAGGTTCTGTTAACACCAGCTGTAACAAGTGCTATTTGACAAAACAACAAAAAAACAAATCACAGAAAGGTTTTATGGATGGACACTTTCTCATTACCTTTGCTTTGTTCACAAAATGAACTTGCTCGACTAACTGCTTTACAGAATCCGAACTGATCTGGCCCTCTTCCAGACGGTGGTAAATAAGGCGAGGCTTCCCCTCAGGGTTCTTCAAAAAGGCTTCTTCACACTCATCCAGAAGACAACTACATTGGAAATCAGCATGATTGTGCTATACTATTTTGTTGCAGTAAACAGTTCAATGAACATCAGCTCTCAAGGATGTATTTTTCTGTAACATGCCACTGTGAAAGCTCAAGCCTTTTTAAATAAACAGTGTGTCTTCAAAAATCAAGTGCAAAAGGTCTTGAGTCAAGGAAATGCTTAAAAATCTACCCCACTCAACCATATACAACTACATGGAATATGAACTCTACAACAACAGTTGCTGAGATCCAAGAAAGACTCATATATATATATATATATATATATATATATATATATATATATATATATATAAAAAAGTAGCACCAGTTGAGCATCCCTAATCTGGAAATCCAAGACCTCCAAAAACCAAACCTTTTGGCACCTACCACTTGTTTCTGCCTTTGAGGCGACAGTGCTCTTGTTATCTCTTAGATCCTCTACATGGCTCAACTCTTTCCATCACTTGATTTTAATTACATTTGGAAAGAATACTTCAGTAGGACTTCTACATTTTTTACCTTTAACGGGCAACTTTATAATTAGAGTAATGTTAGGTAAACATAGGGCCCTAAATCCCATTGATAGTCTCAACTACAGTGATTCCATTGCATCAACTTGACTTACATAAGTGTTCACGTAACAAGTTCTCATTCATTCAGTGGGTTGACTCTGTTCAAAACTAACAATTTTATTTAAGGCAGGATAGTTTTAATTAGCATTTGTTAGAAAACTTGAAATATAGAGAAAGAGTCAATAATTTTTTAAAAAATACTGAAGATACTTTCCACAGTTTTTCCTAAAAACAATTTCTTGGCATCATTCTGTTTTATCTCTTGTAATAACCCTTTCCTAGTTTCCTAAGCTGTGAACTCACCTTGGTAAATTTAGATGTACAAATAAAATGGCTAAAGAACTCTTCTCAATTTCCCATTTCCTTACAGCTTGGAAAGGACTTTCAGTTTCTACTGCAAAATGGACAACTTGGAAAAAGTATTCCATTGTCTCACAATATTTCTGTAGTTTTGGTGAATATTTCTGAAAAGCAAGAGTTGGGGAAAAGATGTTTGCTGTAAGTGCCAAATTAAAAGTTATTTACACAAGGCTTGGTGAATGACGTCATTGTTTTACTATACATTTTGGATCTTTACCAGGGTTAAAACAATAAACTACAGACCTAAATCTCACATTAATCCCACTTAAGAGTAGTCAGTGGACTTGGTGCAACAAAGTCCCATTAATTTCAAGCATGAGTAAACAATGCCTAAAACCAATGGAAAGCCCCTACTACAGTAGACCCAATGAATCTATGAAACATATCAGTGTTAACCTTCCAAATTCTCCATAATTTAAAGAATCTACTAGGTGGGGATGAACAACTGGATTTAAATCTACAGTTGAGCTTACTTTAGCTTGAGTCATTCCCAAAGGCTTGCAGTTTGAAGAATATAAGATGAGCTGCTTGCAACATACTAGAGACCACCCCTACTCTACTTATATTCTCTCCTGTTAACTTAATCAATCTTGATCAAAGCATGGAAATATTGATTTTCTGGACTACAAAGCCCAGAATTGACCAACTAGCATTAGGAATGGTCATCCAAAGTATTTTTTCTAGGTCTGAATTTTATAATGACTTATGTGTAAGACGCATTCATTAGCTGTTCCTCATATTCATTTACTTACAAGCATTATAACCTTCCTTTAACTATCTCATAGCTATTTTTTTTTTAAAAACTGACAGTCAACTCAAACCCAGTTTTAAAATAATACTAATGTCTCAGCATTAAAAGAACCACAATAAAACATTATATAAATTACAATAATAAGATCAGACATTAAAATCAAAGCACAATTTAGAAAAGAGTTTCATATCAGCTGATAATGAGATCCAAAGTCCTTGGGGGGGTAGCTATAATTTCATTGCTCTGCAAAAAGCAGGGAGCGAGAGAACCAAGTATAATTCATTCAGGAGGGCATTCTGAAACCATGCTACAACCAAAAAGGTCCAGCCACTGTCCCTGCAATAGTAGAATGACTCAAAATAGAGTATACAATGTTGATTTCAGTACTCAGGTAGGTTAAACTGCAGAAGGTAGATCTAATTCTGATGGATAAGAATCTCTCTTTATCCTTTTGAAATGGTGTGTCAAAAGGCATAGGTAACAGCATATGTCCAAAATAGAGCTTTGCAAAAGTTACTTTTGGACTACTGTTTCCCTTATGCCCCAGCCAACATGGCCACCAACTCTGCTGGCTGGGGAAATTCAGAGAGCTGTAGGCCAAAAAAAGTAACTCTGCCCAAACTCTAATTCAAAGTCCCTGGACTGTATACTGATGCCTTATAGGTGGATGGGTATGCAAATGAGATAAGTGACAACTTCAAACAGAGAAATATTTGTCCATGTGTGTATTGCTTAGCATTTGATAACACTCATTGAAAAGTTATGTGGCAGTTTTTTGGGCTATGTGGCTATGATCTAGAAGTGTAGGAAAAACTCTTCTAGAACACAGCCGCATAACCCAAAAAAGGGGTAAAACTCTTTTAGAACATGGCCACATAGCCCAAAAAAACAACAACAACTATGGATTCCAGCTGTGAAAGCCTTTGACTTCATATGGGGGCAGTGTTCAGAAAAATATTTAAAAATTAAAAACACAGAGCATCAGTATTTGGGTGAAAGTTATCATTCTGATCAAAGCTTTAATTTTCAACACTACACAACCAGTTGGATAATTAAGAACTGAGTCAACAAAATATGTAGGAAGGCTGTAAAGTCACAGGCTTTCCACGGATGAGATTAACTGTGTCATACGCTAGATGTCATCAGTACAGAAAAACTAAATATATGAATGTTGTATAATGAGAAACTGTGTATAAAATCATTGTATCGTGCATGCATTTTTCATACCTGTATGAAAATGTCCACTTCTCCTTGTGTTTCCTCTGTGTTTATAAGATATATTCTTACTGTGTTACTCCATAAAGAGTGGGAAAACAATGGAGTCACCTG
>NW_024804427.1:0-5416 GCF_019175285.1 Sceloporus undulatus
TAATTGTCAGACGGCTCCAGACGGCTGGAAGAACTCCGTGCGCCACAACCTCTCCCTGAACAAGTGCTTTGAGAAAGTGGAGAACAAGTCGAGCGGTGCCTCGCGCAAGGGCTGCCTCTGGGCCCTGAACCCGGCCAAGATCGACAAAATGGAGGAGGAGATGCAGAAGTGGAAGCGGAAGGACCTGGCCGCCATCCACCGCAGCATGGCCAACCCGGGTGTGCAGAGCGGGGTTCAGATAGATATGGGGTAGGGGGCCACAAGTTCAGCATGAGCCAACAGTGTGATGTGGCAGCTAACAAGGCCAATGCGATCCTAGGCTGCATCCATAGAATTATAGTGTCTATACTTCTACTGTAGGGATAAATAGTCAGAGGTGACCCTATGGGGCTTGGCGCATTTGGCTCTGACTCCGCATATCCCTTTTGCAGAGGAGCTGGACAAGCTCATCACGGACCGGCCGGAGAACTGCCGGCGGCCTGGGAAGATGATCGATGCCGACGTCTCTGGCCGCCTCTCTCAGACTGTGATGACGCTCTCCATGCCTCTGATGCGCCACCGCCGCCAAGCCCAGACACCACAGGCATGCATGGCGCCCGAATCCCCAGCACCCGCGCAGACGCCTCCTTCGCACAATGCCCTGCACGACGCGACACCTGGGCTCATCGCTGTGCAGCAGCACCACCACCACCACGACAACGCCGTGACGCATGGCGGACACGACTTCCTTGGCGCCATGATGGCCGACATGAATGCCGAGGTGGACGCCCTTGACCCCAGCATCACGGACTTCGCACTGCAAGGTGAGGAGCATTGATGGTGACTCACTACAGCTCCCAGAATCCCCGAAATAAGTATTTTTTGCGACAAAGGCGTGCATTCGCAGCAAAGGTGTGCATCCGTCCGCCATTTTAACCTCGCTTCTGTTTCCCTCCCTCTCAGGTAACCTTTGGGAAGAGATGAAAGATGAGAGCTTCAACCTGGAGAGCCTGGCCGCCTTCGACTGCGGCCTTGGTCTGGCCGTCACGTCCGGCGGGAGTGACCACTCCTTCCCGGACGTACAGGTCACTGGCCTCTACGCCACTTACGCCGCCATGGACGCCGTTGCAGTGGACTCCTCCGCCTCGCCGTATCTGAATGCACAAGGGAGCGGAAAGCCCATCACCCTCCTCTGAATGGGATTTGCCTATGGACCCCGCTACATCCCCTCAATAGCTCCATATATTGCTACAGATTGCAGCTCCCATCATCCAAGGGCACAGCTCCAGATATTGCTACAGACTGCAACTCTCATCAGCCTTACCAATCAAAGGTTAGCGGTCCCACAAATGCCGGAGGGCCACAACTTTGGCCACTGGTCATTTTGGACCCCCTTTTGCTGACCGCACAATAACTTGACCCTCAGAACCGGGGATTCAATGGAAACCTCAATTGAACCGAAGGCAGAGACTCTGTCTCCAAACAGACCAAGAAACAATGAAGTGCATTAATTAATTAATTAATTAAGGGTTAATTAACTTTTACATCTTAGGCAGAACGTAGGGCTTTGGGCATCTAGGCATTTGTAGGGCTTTCCTTGATTCGGGTTTGTAAACCTTATTTATGACTTATTCCCTGTGGAGTGAGTCTCCCTTGGAAGACGTAATGTCGGTTGTGATAATTTAATATAAGACTTAGTTTAAATAAAATAGAGTTAATTGATTAATTAAAAAGCTGCGAATTTACTCCCATTGTTTGCAGTGTGTGTCTGCGTGGGTATAAAAAAGAGAAACAGATCAAGAGCGTCGTTCGCTTCGGACACGAATTTATGTAGCCCAGCATCGAGATCGCATTTGGAGGAACAAACCGTGGCATGCATCTGTTTTATGCAAGTGGCATCTGTGGCACACGTAGTGCATCTGGGACTTTTGTCTCCGGGGCTTCCTCTACGATGGCCAAAGTCTGAGCGTCCAGAGCGGATGCCGGACGCCAGCGGTCTCTGTGGCGCAAATGGCACTCACCAAGTACATTGGTTGGGACTTCCCAAAGACCAGAGAAAGTGAACCAGTTTGAAACCTACAGCCAAGACAACTAACAATGCAGTCTTTGAATGACCAAGGTCCGAGTGACAATAGAGAAGAAAAACATTGCCCAGAATAAGGCCAAGGAACCCGCCATCTTAAGAGAAAGGAAGGGGGACAGTGGGGAATCTCCTACTAATACAGTGGTACCCCGGGTTACGAATGTAATTCGTTCCGCCGCCGCGTTCGTAACCCGAAAATCTTCGTAAGCTGAAAAAGCCATAGGCGCTAATAGCGAAAAATTTCGTGCGAAAAAGCGCCAAGCAACCAAAAAATCTTTTTCGTCCCGCAATAACCTTCCGTAAACCCAGAACAGTTTTTTTCAATGGTTTTTTTTTCGTAACCGGCGAAGTTTCGTAAGGGCGGCGGCATTCGTATCACGGGGGTACCACTGTAGTAGGAAAGCAAGCCCTGGGCTGCGTCTGTGTGTTTCCTTTAAAAAGCCATAGAAGAAAAGGAGGAGGAGGAGGACCAGGGCTGAAACACCCCAAAAGGGGAAGAAGAAGCTTGATACGGACGAAGAACCACATGCGAAGAAGAGCCTCCGAACCGGAAAACATGTGCCCAGATGCCCAACGTTCCTCCACCGAATGCACAGGTGGACATGCTCTGTATCCCAAGCAGAAAGTCCTCGGCAGATGACCACAAGGGCCCCAAAAGGCAGAAATAGCAAGAGCATGCCTAGGAAAGAGCCTCCCTCCTCCTTCCTGCGGCTGAGCGACATCTATCCTGGGTTTATATCGCCCAATCCGAGCAGAAATCGCACTCGGCGCAGAAGGAGGAGGGAGAGATCATAAGCAAATTGGAAGTAGTAACTGATAACAAATTGATAACAAATATCAAAAGGGCCTCGAAGGGGGAGGACAGTCCCAAACCCATGCTCTTTCTTAGGGGATCCCTTGCTGCTCAAGGAAGGCCAGGAGACAAAACCCCCCAAAGCAAGAGTAGTATTAAGGTATTAAGCTTTTATCAAACTCAAAAGTGACAGGTGCCCCGCCCCCTTTTGGACCTTAGTCCCACCCTGGATATGTGGGTTCTAGGTCTTGGGGTGTCATTTTTCAGGGTTCTATGTGTCAAATTTGGGAAGGGGTTCTAGATTTGGAGGTTCTAGATTTTGGGGGTTCCGGAACACACCCAAAAGGTTGGCCATTTTTGGTTTTTTGCCAAAAAGGTTTTCGGGGTTCACGTGTGACCCCTCTATGAACTCATCTCAGGACCGCTGACCACGAGGAGTGGGTCCCATCCCCATAAGACCAGTGGTGTAGCCGTGTTCAAAGATGACAAGCGGTGGCCATTTTATTTGCACCAATGAAAGTTTTCGGGGTGAGTGTGAGGTGTCTCCGAATGCGTCTCGACCTCCTGAAACAAACAGTTCAGAGGTCTGGTGCAATCTAAGCTTCGCAAAGATGCAACGTGCAGATCGCTTCCCCTCACTCCGCCCCTAGGGGTGTTTTCAAAAAACATCGTTCTTTTGAGTGTTGCCGATTGTCCCAAAGGACCATGCCCCCGTCCTGGATTGGCCTAAATCCTCTTGCGCCTCCGCGGAAGCCAATGGGGCCTTTTGGAGAGGAATCTCTTTGGAAGCAAATCACTGGGGTATATGTCTAGAAAAGCCTTGTTCCGATATAATAACCGCGATATCTGACCCGTGTTCATCTTCACATATAATCAAGGAGGATGTTTCTGGTGTGGTTGATTTCGATCACATTGTCGAACACTCCATAAAGGATCATATTAATAGTATTTGGCAGGGGTTGAGCAAACCGGATCTCAGCTCTGAGGTTTCCCGTTTTTATGAGAGAATAGTGGTTGGCGCAATTCTGTCCCGGAGACAGATCGAAGCCGTACAAGGCATACCCGTTCAAAAACTCATTACGATTAATTAGAAGGGCCTGGTCTTTCATTTCTTTCCCTGTCACTTGTACCAGCTGCATGAACTCCCTCACACACTGCTCTTGGGCATAATTGGGTTGGAGGGGCTTAGATGGTACTTGAACCCCATCAACATATAGAGCCACGAAATTAACGTTGAAGTGTTTGAAATTGAAGGTATTTCGGTCGTAGTCACCGCTAAAAGCAGCGCTGTCAACAAAGCCTAGGACGATCTGCTTAGGCAGCTGTCCCAAGAAGAGGTTTTCCTGATTGCATACGAGGCTTCCTCCAGGTATGCTGAACACCTTCATCCCCACATACTCGATGGGGTACTTGGCGTTAGCGGTAAGCAGCACTTCTGCATGGCCCAAGCAAACATCTGGTGAAACTTTCACCTGCTTCACAAACAGGGTGGCGTTCAAAATATGCACTTTGAAATAAATTCCAACGCCACTCATCAGGCAAAATGCGTCCTTGCTGCAAGTGAGTTTAATTTTCACATCCACGCCGTGCAGCAACATTTTATCCTGAAAGAACAAATCGCTGTGCAGAGGGCCCATCAGATCCCATTTGCGGCTGCCGGCTCTTAGAACTGCCCTAGCTCTAACCCCCCTGTTTCCAACATCTGTGAGGAGAGTTTGCTCCATCAGTCCGGCAGTATCTTTATGGAAACCCGCAGCCGTGAACTGGGTGCTCAGGGTGATGCCGCTCCATCATTGTGCGGTATGGGTAACAATTATTGCTCCGAGTGATCAGTCTGTCTTCCAGGGTGACATCGAGTTGAGAAAAAAAGAGAGGCTATGGGGCAATTGATTAAGCCCACTCGGGTGTCGTCGTCGATATCGGAGTCGTTCTCTTTTGTTATTTTACAACAGATGTACAAAAGAGTGTTGTTTAGATCAATGTAGTCTTCGCTGTTTCCCGTGATATAAAAATTCAGAGGCATGTTGGGGGAAAGGGCCCTCGATATACATACTGCTCTCGATGCTGGTCTGGGTTGGGGATAATTGAAAGAGATCCAATTCGGACTTGGCGCATTCTTCAGAGGTTCCGTGAATGAATGCCATCTTAAAATATGTCTCTTCTATTCCTTTTCACCCCACCCTTTTCCTTCAGCGCAGCTTTCTTCTTCTTTGATGTCCGCTGCTTCTGAACCTTTGTTTGCCACACTACCACCCTTTTTAAAGGCATCGGTGGTCCCCAGTGCCGTTGAGACGCCTTACGCTTCACCCCGCCCCTTCTTTTCAAGTAGGCCACACCCGAGCCCTCCTGGGGTTGCATTTTGTTCATAACTCTTCCCACAATGTCCCCCGCAATGTTGTTCACCACCGTCTTAACATGAGTTTTGGATTACACTTTGGGCACTCGGCCTCTAAAAGGTTCACCATCGCTGCTCTATAATATCCATGCACAGATACAACGAAGTGAATGGGAAATAAGCAAGATGAACTCGAACTCCTAGTACAACAAAGCAAATATGATAT
>NW_024804428.1:0-5415 GCF_019175285.1 Sceloporus undulatus
ACAGGACATTCTAATTATGCAAAATTATGAACTTTCACATTACATAGTTATAGCACTTTAATTACACTTTATTCCACTGCTACCTCCTGCAGAATCTTGGGGTTTGGAGTTTGGTCAGAGCCACCAGGAGAGCTCTCTAGTGGAGAACTCTAAACCATAAATCCCAGGATTTCACAGGATGCAAACATGGCAGTTAAAGTGGAATTATGATACTATAACTGACTAGTGTGTAAGGGGCCCTGGTCTTCTAACCCAGGAATAAGGGAGTCCAAGAATTGATACACATTCTGTACACTTTTCACCTTAATATAACTTTGACAAAACCATCCTTCTTGGTGTTCTTTTCCATAGGGCACGAGCCATCAAAGTCCACTGGGGACCTTGGGCAAGTCACACTCTCTCAGCCTAAGAGGAAGGTAATGACAAAACTCTTGTATGTCAGTTTTGTCAAGAGAATTCCTACAGAAAGGTTACCATAAGAATTGAATTGAAGTCACATATCAAGAAGCCACAACAAAGTATCTTTCAAGATTTGTTAGATGAAAGGAGTTGCATTATAAGAGATAAGAACTGCAAATGTTTCTTTTGTTTTTGTCTGATTAAAAATTTAATAACAAGAATGGGGGGGGGGGGGGAGAGAGCGTAATTGCATTAGTGAACCAGCTATTTCTACAGAAGCAATGGCCAACACCTTAAGGTGAAGTCATAATGTATGTGTTATTTCTACACATACACACACACGGCATATTTCTGAAAGGGAAATAATGATTTTATTGTGTAGAATTATTTTTAATACATATATTAATTTTATAACTGTTTGTTAGAATGAATAACTCTGGTATCACCCCAGATAAACTCACAAAAATAATACAAACTCATGTGAAGTCGAAGGATTCATGGCCAGCATCCATAGTTTTTTGTGGGGGGTTTGGGCTTTGTTGCCATGTTCTAAAAGAGTTTCTTCCTGATGTTTCACCAGCATCTGTGGCTGGCATCTTCAGAAAATGCTTGCCTGGAAAGGAGTTGGATATATATATTGTGTGACCTGCAAATCACTCCTGCCTTTCCAGGTCACACAATATATATACCCAACTCCTTTCTAGGCAAGCATTCTCTGAAGATGCCAGCCACAGATGCTGGCAAAACGTCAGGAAGAAACTCTTCTAGAATATGGCCACATAGACCAAAAAAACCACAAAAGACAATACAAACTCATGTTGGAAATGTGAAAGGGAACCGGAGACATTTTACCACTGTTGGTGGTCATGTAAAAAAGCTAAACAGTATCGGAGGAGCATAAACAACATAGTGAGAAGAATCTTGAAGAAAGAAATTCAGCTCAAACTGGAATTTTATCTATTAAGCATGTGCGGACCGGAAATAGAAAAAAACATGAAAAAAATTGTTTTTACATGACCATGATGACGCGTATTATAACAGCACAACATTGGAAATTAAAAACACTACCAGAAGAAAGAGACTGGCTAATCAAACTATATGAAGCATTAGAAATGGACAAAAATTGGCATTAAAACCCCTGGAAGAAACACAAAAGGAATGGGAACCAGTGTTAGCATACTTTGAGGAAAGAAAGATAAATAAATAGGTAATAGGTTTAACAACTACAGTATGCCATGGAAGGCATTTGGAATTAATACGTAACCAGCATGTTTGACTTGGAGGATGCGAAGAAGCAAAGAAGGAGAGAGAAGGAGAAGGAGAGAGAGAGTTTATTATATGGCTTAATTAATTATTTACATATATTTCTAGTCTTTATATATTCATGTTTAGAAACAATTGTATAAGATTACATACCCACAAATTTTTATTGAATAAGAGAGGCATATAATAGGTATTTCGTAATTATAGTAGCAAAGATATTAACAGAGATACAAAGGGGTTACACTTATGGGATAAAAGCAAGTTACATAAAATAGAACATTTTGGAAATCCAAGAGATCATGAGGGGAAGAAAGTGTTAAGGGTTGAGGAGGAAGTTAGTATGTGAGGAGATGTGAATGAAAGCATAGGCAGGTTATGTAGAAGGTAAGAGAGGGGAGAGATGAAGATGTTAGTATGTAAGAAGAATGGAAAACGACAAAGGGAGATTTGATAGATGGGGAGGAGAAGGATTTTGGAAAGTTGAGATATCTAAGGAGAAGGTATCGAGAAGGAAAGAAGAGAAGAGAAAAGAAGAATGGAAGAAAGAACAAGAGAATTTGCAAGACATTACGGGATGAAATCTCTATGACCCCAAGTATCATAGCTTATGTAACTGGAAGGTGTATGTTATGTGTGATGTTTTAAATGTTAAGTGATTGATGATCAGATTGTTTGTTGTTTTTAACTAATAAAATAATTTTTAAAAGAATGAATATCTCTGGCAGGTTTTTTATTTCTAATTAATTGTTTACTATGTACAGCGCTGTGTAGATTTACAGTGCTTTATAAATAAACGTTAATAATAATAGTAATAATAATAATAAATATGTCTTTGTTGACTTACCACAATTGTTATATATCTGTATCTCTGAGTGTGTGTATGTTCCCAGAACCTATATTTATTTCAGTAACAGCTTCTTTACATTTTTTTTACTTAATTATTGTTTTCAACTGATTTTGTTATTTATTGTTATCTGCTTTGGATGTCAAAATTTTGATAGAAATCTAGAATACATTTTTCTTGTAACTGGAAGTACATCCAGCCCTCCATATCCATGGATTCTGCAGCCACAAATTAAATGATTCATTAATTCTATAAAACAAACTTTGCTTTTCCCATTTTATATAAGGAACACCATATTATTACACTATTGTATATAATGGGACTTGAGCAATCACCAATTTCAAAAGAGAGCTGCCTGTAGAATTGTGAGGGCTAGATTTATATTATGTAAAATGTATGTGCTAGCAAAAACATTATTTCTTCAGGAAGCAGAGGAAGAAATTTAATATTCAAGCACAGGGCCACTGTGTTGTGATGGTCAGGGTGCCAGATTGAGACCTCAATGATCCAGGTTCTAGTCATGAAACTCATTGAGTCATGAGACATTAGGCAGTATCTATCTGTCTGTGTCTCTCTGAGACTAACTGAAAGATAGAAATTGGCAGCATGAGCTTTCATAGACTAAAGTCTACTTCCTCAGATGTCTCTGTGTCTCTTTCTGTTTCTCACTCTCTGAGCTACCTCACAGGGTTGCTGTAAGAAGAGGAAAACCACATACAACTTTGAGTTCATTGGAAATCAGGTGAGATATACATGTAAAGGGGGGGGGGGGGGAGATTCTCATTAGTACATCTAGAGCAGAAATAGGAATCCTGCTGCTCTCCAGATATTTTTGGACTACACCTCCCAACATTCCTCACCACTGGCTATACTGGCTACAGCTGTTGGCAGTTGCAGTACAAAAACATTTGGTGTATTTTCATCCCTGATTTAGAAATGATAGCCCATGCATAGATACAACCTCAGTAGTACATAATGAAACAACAACAAATAGTCTGCCAATGTGAAGCGGACACACACTGTAACAATTCAGCAGGTTGCACAGCTGGTGCCACATGAAGTACTGTTGTCTTCTCCTGCCAGAGTTTGCTCTACAGTATTCTTAGCTCTTCAGCTGAGCTCCCTGCCCCTCTGAGTCAGGCCACAAGCATTTGGCTGCATGAGGCACAGGGAGCGCCAGAGGCAAAACTTCTCCACCTCCCAAAGCGCCCATTCAGTTCAAAGAAAAGTTCAGTTCATGAGACAGCAACAACTACGAAACAGGGTGGTACCAAGAAGAGCTAGAGAGCTTTGTGGCTGAAAAGCCTCTTCTGTGTGACTGTAGAGCTTCACCTAAGCAACAATCATAGTAGCAGGAGCAGGGCCTCCTTCTGGCTAAAACTCCTGCTGTTGCCTTGCTGAGAAGAGCTAATAAAGTTAACCTGATAATCCTGTGGTCTCATTGGGAAACTGGCGGGTTGGGGCAGGGAGTTACATGGGTTCATAATATAGGTGTTCTCAAATTAACTAGCACTGTTTAAAAGGTGGCTCAGTCAAGCACTAATTTTCAGTCTGGATTGAAAAAAAAAAATTTAATTTGGGAGCAGTTTTACTCTGGAAGAGGCAGAGGACTCAGGGTGTTCTGTGATTTCTCACTGTTGTTGTCCATGGTCACAACATGGAAGAAACAGCTGCTAACAATAGTGGAATGGTAATTCAGGGCATCCCAGCATCCAGGAAACATCCAGGTGCTGTATGCATATATGTAGGTTAGAAAGGGTGTGCATACATGCATGCATGACAAAGTCCTTGTGTGGCACTGTGATTACATCCTAATGGCAGGTCAACAAGTTGTCAGCAGTAAACTCCAGAAAACACCCCTCTCTTACACTTTAGTTTGGCAGCCTTTGGGTCTCATGGAACCATAGAATCATAGAGTTGGAAGAGACCACAAGGGCCATTCAATCCAACCCCATTCTGCCATGCAGTAACTCACAATCAAAGCACACCCAACAGATGGCCATCCAGCCTCTGTTTAAAAACCTCCAAAGAAGGAGACTCCACCACTCTTTGAGGGAGTGTGTTCCACAGAGGTTCAGCCCTAAAGCTTTCCAGAGCAGCAAGCTATAAACATGCTTTCTTTGCATAAAGTGCTAATGTACCCCTTTCCCATCAAAGTCATGTTGGGAGTTGCTTGCAAATCTTACAATGGACCTTACCACACAGGGCACAGAAGTAGGGTCAGTTCACATTGGTCAATACGTATTCGCGTTATATCGCATTGGTGTTTTACACCTGTGAGCTCAGAATACGTATTGACCAATGCGATATAATGTGAATACGCTTTGGCCAATGCGTATTCACGACTGGGTTCCGAACTGAAGGCAGCCGGCTCCTCCGTTTTGCGAGTCCGCAAAATTAGTGGATTCACAGGATCCGTATTGATGGCCAGTGTTTTGCCTCTGGCGCTCCCTGTGCCTCATGCAGCCAAATGCTTGTGGCCTGACTCAGAGGGGCAGGGAGCTCAGCTGAAGATGGCCTCTGCTGCTTTGGCTGATGTGTACATCCAATCCGCTGGTTCCCCTGAAGACCACCGGGTTACAAATTTCCCATGATGCTGCGCTGGAATTTCCCCCATCTCCTTCTGTTGGCCCTTTCCCCTTTCAGGACATCCGCCGGGGAACGATTTTTCCACTGAACGAGATAAAGCAGAAACCTTTTGTGTCGGGGGGGGGGGAATGTATATGTATATGTGTGTATATATGTATATGTATGTATATATATATATACACACACACACACACACAAAGATGTGTGTGTAAGCATATACATGCAGCTTTACACTTTCGGCTGCTCCACAGTTTGTGTGTGTGTGTGTGTGTGTATATATATATGTATATGTATATGTGTGTATATATGTATATGTATGT
>NW_024804429.1:0-5413 GCF_019175285.1 Sceloporus undulatus
ACTTGCTTTTTGGGTGCCATGCCCTGAAGACATCCTTGCCGCAAAAACCCTGTGATATATTCCCCTCGGGGGGGGGGGGGGGGGCACACTATCTCAGCCTCAGAGGATGGCCATGGCAAACTTCTCTGAAAAAACCTAATGCCAAGAAACCCCCATGATAGACTGGTTGTAGGATTGCCATAAGTTGGAAATGGGGGCAAGCAAGACAAACATACAGAGCAAAGGCAAAACCCCACCCACCACCCAGTGCCAGCAACACAGTCCCCTGCCCATTCAAATACAATGGTGCATAGAAACTGTCAACCTTTGTTTAAAAAAAACCCATGCTGCACGTTGTCTCCCAAACACGCCCTGCTCCCTGACTTCGGTGACCTCTGGACATCAGGCATCAATGCAGATAAGGGGACTAATTCACTGGTAGAAGAGGAAAACAGCTGTGTGGTGGTTTAAAGGGACCACTTGACAGCGCGGGAAATTTGAATCCACTGGTTATAAAGAGCTAGTTTCTTTTCACCCACAGAAACACAAGTGCTGAGAGGGGGGAAATGGAGCTTTGCAACCTGAAAGCCAAGACTGGAGGGACAGTATGTTCTGCCCCGCTGCCCATTACTCTCCCTCCTGGATGCCCCGAATCAGATTGGCAGTGTGTTCACATTGGTGACTGCCTCAGAAAAAATGGTGCTTTTGAAAAAAACACAGTACAGTAAATGCCACCTTCCTCACTGTTGTCATGCAGGTCAAGTTCAACATTAAACTGCATTCCCCTCTTTTACACCACCCCACCCTGCAATTCAAGTTGGGAAAAACTGGTTGCAAGTATCAATGACCCCCCCCCCCCCCATTTAAACAAGTTTCCAGACCGGTTTATATCATAGTGTGAATGATCCCAAATTTTGTAACAGCTATAAGGTAGGCAGTGTTGTGATGTCTTTCTTACAAAAACCGAACTTTGCATTTTTGCAAAGTTGGGGATGATTGTTAGGGATATATCTGAATAAACTGAAAGAAAGCCAATAGAATTTCCTGTAGAAAGAAATGATTATCTGGTTCTGTGAGTCCTTTTGAATATTTTGCATTCAGGCACTGAAAATGGAAATTGTGGTTTTTAATTTAAACATCTTGAAATTCTGCTCTTTTTACCCATTTTGCATGAGAGGGTGATTAGGGCAATAAAGTATCCTCAATAATAATTTGGCTATGAAGATCTCCCCTCAATTTCCCTGAGAGCTATTAAGAAATGTTACATTACCATGGTTGAGATCCTACATTGCTTCAGAGTACTGTAACTGTCAGTGACATTACGTTGTGCTTCCACTGTGAAAACCCTGTTCTGAAAAGTAATGTAGTACATCAGCAATGTGCAAATCACAATTCTATACTGCTCAGTGAATTTTGTTGTGCATCTTCATTGCGACTGTTCTGCATTTGCAACACTGCTTCTGCCACTGTCAGCTGGATACAACTGTTGTGTATTATCTGCAACATCCATTCCACATGCACAAGGCAACTTATGCTTGCATGTGTCACTAACAGAATGCTGACAAATCAAATTACCAACTAGTAGAGGCTTGAGGTTTCTGTATTAGTGGCACAGTGAATCTATGTTTTTAATTTAAATACCAGTACTTCTGCTATTTTTAATTCATTGTACACAAGTGGCTGATTAGGACAATAATGTATCTTAAATAATGTTTCAGCTATGAAGATCTCCCCTCAGTTTCCTTGAGAATTGTTAAAGGGAATATGTTTCATCACTATGGTCAAAATCCTACATGAATCTGCAAGAGCTGAGCGTGGCTGTTGATGACAGGGTGACCTGGAGATCTCTTAATCATACGGTTGCCATAGGTTAACTTGAGACACTTAACAACAGCAACAGGTTTATTTTAAATTATATTTTAGTTTATTTTCAGCCCTTGCATGTTTATCCTGTCCACAAATTTTATAAGCATGCCATCCATTCCTTTATGGGTGTACCCATAAAGGAATGGGTGTTGAGTCAGCCCTCAACATCCACGGATTTTTTATCCATGGATTCAACTTTCCACAGCTTGAAATTATTTAAAAAAATAATAAATTCCAAAAAGCAAACTTTGATTTTTGCTATTTTATATAAGAAACACAGTTTTACTACTACACCACTATTTTTAATGAGACTTGAGCATCCATGGAGGGCCCAGGAATCAAACTCCAGCAGATACCAAGGGCCCACTGTAATTGATAAATTCACATTTGTTGTTTTACTGCACTTGTATTCTAAAATAAATTCATCTTGCTGCTTTACACAGCAATTCTATATCCATCTACTTTAGCATGAACTCTGTTGAACTGAACAAGATTTTCCTGTGAGCAGATATGTCTAGGATTTCATTGCTTGTGAGAAAAGTGAGGATGTTTACACTTTACTCTGTGTAAAGCAGACAAGGAAAAAGAACTGCCAAGTGAGGTATTAATCTGTTTTAAAGATGCTGGTTCTGGAATAGGATTGACAAAATAGAAATTTATTTTCTATTCAGCCTTTTCTACTGGGCAAAATTAAGCTGCCTTCAACCTATGGTGATCCTATGAATGAGAGACCTCCAAGACACCTTGTGCAGGTCTTGCAGACATTTCTTTGTGGAATCAAGTCATCTGTAATGTGGTCTTCCTTTTTTCTTCTTTTCCAAGTTTTTTTTGGTTAAGTTTTTATTAAAGATTAAAAACAGACACTAACACACAAACACACACAAATATACCACTACATGTACCTTTACATCAGTTTACATCTACTTTGCAATTAATTCCAGTCTAGGGACTTTATCATGTAGGGAAAATCGGGGGTTTAAACAGCCGATTATCCCATGCAAAACATGATATCGCAGTTAAGATTTTCAGACACATCGCTCTTAAAGAGACAATAAACAACAACAAATCATTTTTGTGTGAAAATCTTAAATGCAATGTCGTGTTTTACATGAGGGTAGCTGGCTGTTTAAACCTTGATTTTTCTCTATTTCTCCCATGTGATAAAGTCCTAGGTTCCCTCCATCATCTTTATTACATTTTTCTCTTACATCAACCCTCTTATTCCTCTGATTCCTTTCTCCTATTTTTCTTTCTCTGTCATATTTTCCTCCTCTTATCACTTCACGTTCCCTCATTACTTAATCTCCTTCTTTTCTCCTTACCTCTCTTTAACCCTATAATCTACCTGTCTCAGGTCCTTTCTCTCTCTCCAGGTACACACACCTTTCTGTCAACATATAATAGCCCTGTTTCCATATTCCTTTCCATTCTGTACCAGACTTGAATTAATTTTCCTGTAACAAGTAATGTAGTGATGTAGAAAATATATAATATGAAACTGATATAAATCTTTACAATTATATATATTTAAAAAAGAAAACCAAACACACAAAGAGATCTATAAATTCATACAGAATCCCTTCCTACAAATACTGGGTTGTAGACATGTTCTTTACAGTTCTTGTATACAATCAAACAAATTTTATTTCCTTACTGAACCAGAGATCTGCTATTATTTCCCCCTAATATTCCTTCATAACACTACCCCTAGTCATTATTTTTTCTCTATCCCTAAATACCTATTAACCATATCTTACTTTCTATCACCATCTAGTCCTCATCTTCTAAGTTGTTTTTAAAAATAATTTAAAACTTTTATATTTGGCCTTTCTATTATCGTGCATTGCAACATTAAAGCATAAATATTAATACTTTAAAAACAACAACAGAATATCAGAAATCAGAGGTGGCATCACACCCTTCTTTCAAAAGCCTTCCAAAATTTAAAACCTAAGAAAATGGAGCACTGATAAACCTCTAGCAAAAAGTCATTCCATCCATACAAATTGGCTGACCACAAAACCTACTGCTCTTTACTGTGACATCTTAGCTTCTGCAAAAGAAGGCATTTAGGGCAGGGCTCTTAGTGCATTGAAAAAAGTAATGGGTAGGATTGGGGCTCCTGAATGAACAGAAAATGTTTCCCCTTGCACACATAGATTTTAAGGAAAAAATGTCTCCTCTGACAGCAACCCCTCAGGCCTCATGGATGCCATTCTGGAGGGGCGGGCTTGAGCGATATGCCAAGCAGTTGTTGGAAGAAAAAGTTGTGTGTGTATATGTGCACTTGGACACATGTGTGTAACAGCATTTGACAGGACCTTTCATTCTCATTCTTATCTCCCAGAAATCAGCATGTTACCCTGTAAAATCACCTTGGGAAATTGGTGACAAGAAAGAAGGCACTGTCTACAAGACAATAATAGGGACGTGAATGTGGACCAAAGTAGATGACTTCATGGACTGGAATAAAAGGAAAAAAGTGAAATCCAATAGCATATACTGCAAGTTCAATACTTGGCAAGGGACTCATCAACCAGTCTGGTTTAATCATGATTCATGACTCATAGGTATCATGTACTGCAAAGTCAATACATTCAGTTCTTGTTCATAATATGTTGGATACTTCCAACACTGTTAGTGCTACATTAATAAGAGAAGATTCTGTTCTTATCTAAAGTAATTTTTCAATGAGTGTTGAAAAGCAAGAAATGCCTGGCACAGTCAGATTCATTCATGGAAAAGGTCAGTTTTTGAGATACTGGATTCTCAGGACCTGAGTCAGTACACTGCTCAGAACAGAAATTTCCAAAGAAATGCATGCATCAGCAGTGAAGATTCATCAGTTATGCCCATCTTTACCTACCAATTAGCAATTGCAAAGAAAAGCATGGTAAATAAAAGCGTGTACTTACTTAAGGATGATCTGGTGCCATGACAACTGGATATCTTTCATCACATGAAAGAATACTTCAGCAAAATAAAATAAAATAAAAATCCAGTTTGAACCTGAGCAAGTCTCCTATAGTCTGATTCGCAGCACCTCACATATTTGTATAAAATACTGTGAGGAATAGTAAGAAGATATTCAAGACACTGAAGCCACATTTTAACTATTGGAATCCATTTTCTGAAATTTAAGTAGAACTTATCTATATAACATGTTTTCATAGCCATAGAAGCTGGATATCTGTTGTTTCTGATTTACTGTATATACTCAACTATAAGTTGATGTCATGTATAAGTCGAGGGCAGGTTTTGGGGCCAAAATTATGGATTTTGATATGACCCATGGATAAGGCAAGGGTAAAATTTAGGGGCATGTAAAAAGGATCTAAAGCACTGATTCCCAAATTTTAGTCCTCCACATATTTTGGACTTCAGCTCCTAGAATTCCTGACTTTTGGCCAAGCTGTCTGGGGGTTCTGAGAGTTGAAGTCCAAAACACCTGGAGGACCAAAGTTTTGGAATCACTGATCTAAAAGATGAAGCAAAGGAAAGCAATGCCTAAGAAACTTACTAGATTCCAGCAGGCATAACTGTTTGTGCTCACCCTAAAGGCTGGATG
>NW_024804430.1:0-5411 GCF_019175285.1 Sceloporus undulatus
ATGCCAGGTTGGTTGTGTTCTCATCCCGGATCAAAGACATTTTTCCGTTCACCGACCTGGCATTAAGCAGCAGAAGCAGCATTTTCAGCCCAGGGCAGGGGGCCTGTTGCCAAGGCTAATACCCTACGGCTCTCCCTTTTTCTATTGTAGTGGTTCCCAACCTACCTAATGCTGTAACCTCCTTGTGGCCAGAAGCCCTGTCCCTTCTTCTGGCCGGCAGCCTCCCTGATTGGTTGGTAAGTCGGGAAGGGGAGAAACTTCCAAGTGCCTACAAGCCCCAGTATCCTTTGCAGCCAGAGTCCATGTCCTTTCTTCCGACTGGCAGCCTCCCCAATTGGTTGGCCACCCTGGAGGAGGAGGAGGAGGAGGAGGAGGAGGAGGTGGCGGCGGGGGGAAGAGCATGAACCATGTGACCCTTGGGAAAGGGTCATCCGACCCCCAAAGGGGTTGCGACTCACAGGTTGGGAACTGCTGTTCTAGGGTAATATGGCTGACTCCCCAGACTGTTATCTCCCTCTCCCCATTATTGTAATGATGGGTGTTCCCTGGGCTGCTTCCCCTCCTTGCAGCAGATATGGCTATTACCATCTGGCCTATTGTTTAGAGAACACAAACCAACCAATATACCCTCCTCCCCTACCAGCCAAATGGACTGGCCCTTGCACAGTGCGGCTCTCAAAAAGGGGTGACCCCCTTTGGTATCATCCCCTTTGGTGGCAACCCTAACGCAGCAAGCACCCAGCCTTCATCCTCTTCCCAAGAGGAACAAGTGTTTCTGGCTGGGCACCTGGGGCCTGGTCCTGGCAGGAAGCAATCTCTGGGGCCAGCAGTCCTCCAGGTGAGATGGAGCATGCAGGTAGCAAGCGGAAAGTCCGCGCAGCAGGTCCACATTGTTGTGACATGTTTTGTACATAGTTCTTTACTTATCATAATAGTAAAGAAGAAAAGAAATTCCAACCCCAGCACAGCAAGGCTGGTATGGTTTGTGTAGCTGTGGTAAGAACAGAGGCTACCTGGTCTGGGTCTCAAGATAAAGTGGCTATTTTCTAATTGCCTTCATTGTAATTTGAACCATGAAGACTATAAGCACGAGAAATGAAAATGGCAGAGTCAGGGAAGGGACAGTGGTCACAAACATTTGGATCAGGATTCCTTGCAAGGTGGCAAAGATCGCACTTTTTCATTTTTTTCTGCATCATAAATTATTTATTTAAAGTATGTCTTTAGAGACAATGGCTGTCTCTGGTAAAAATTGGGGGGGGGGGGGGGCAGAAACAGGACAACCCCGAGGAGGAAGAAATATTGTGCAGACTCCAAACTCATGGACTAACAGTAATAAATTGAACACCAGAAAAGTTAACCGCTATCTCTTGTAAATCTGAGCCCCTAGACCTGTTGCTGTGGGGGCTCTTCCCTCCTTTATTTGCCCCATCAAGGGAGGCTGCCTGGGCCGTAGTTTCTTCCAGGCACTGAGGAAACTGCTCTCAAGTTAGCAGTGACTGAAGACCATTTGAAACCATGGGTAGATAGCTGCATATGGCCTGTAGTGTAGCCCTGATACTCACAGGGCACTTTGTTTTATTTATGTTTGAGACAGCCCCAACTTCAAGCTGCGGTTTACAAGCTTAGCCCTTATTATCTCAGGCAGGCTATATAGTAACCTGGCTGCATGATAGAAGCTGGCTTGCTCCTCAACTCCCTTCCCACTTGCATAGGTAGCTGGGAAGGGCAGAGGGGCTGCTGTGGGACATGGCTCCCCATTTACCTGAGGTAAGTCTGTGTCCTGAGAAAGGATCAACTCTGTTGGAAAGGAGCGGCCAAGGGCTCTCCTCAAGAGCTCCATAGTTTGGGCAGCCTAACACAATTGGGGGTGTAGGGAACTCTCTCCCCATCCTTCCCACAAGTGTATGGGAACCTGCAAGCTATCTACAAAAATTAACATTTCCCAGATTGAGAACTGCTTTTTTCAAAGCCAGATTTAACATCCTCCCATCTAGACAACTGTAAGGCTGATTTAATAATATTCCCATAACTGAGCGCACTTGCCCTTGCGGTGAAGTAGAATTAGAAACTATCTCACATGTTCTACTACGCTGTAAATTCTATGAGGATATCAGGTCAATATATATTACACCTTTAAAAGAAAAATGGTTGGGGTATTCAGATAACCTTTATGTGGAATACCTACTTCAGGACTCAAACCCTCATATTACGTATCGAGTGGCTAAATTTTGTGTTGCTGCAATGAAGATAAGACAAATCCAGATAAATAATACCTCCCTATCTTAAATGCATTTGTATTTTATTTTAATATTATTACTTTAAAGTTTTAAAGAATAATTGTTAGGGGAAATACAAACTTTTTACCTAGTTTAATTTATTTTAATTTTATAGTACAGTACTGAATCATTTCGATCGAAATCCATTGTCGTACGTTCGTACTGGGCTTTGAAACCCTTTAAAATTTTGTATAAATAATGTAATTATGAAATCCATAAAGTCACAGGAGAACCAAAGTGTATTTCTATATCACTCCATTTTATTTTATTTTGTTGTGTATCACTTGAGGTTTATTGTTATGCTTTGTATTATGTTTTATATATATATTTTTAATTTTGCTGGTCATTGACCAAATAAACATATTCATTCATTCCCACAGGTGTCCACCCCCCCTTTTTTTTTTTTGAGGAGGGAATGCAGGAGGATTCGTATCCATGTGCTCTCTCAGAAAATCACAGTTAGAAGAGATCCCCAAAGGGCCATCCAGTCCAACCCCATTCTGCCATGCAAGAACTCTCAATCAAAGCGTATCTAACAGATGGCCCTGCAGCCTCTGTTTAGAAATGGGTGGCAGACGCCATGCTCTCTCTGGTGAAGACATGAAGCCATTTTTGCTTTTTGTGGGATGCTCTGTGGAAGCCAAAAAGACCATTTTAGAGTTGGAAGCTTCAGCCCCTGCTGGGCCCTGTCTAGCTTCTTTTAAAGCCATGCAGCCAAGATATCCACTGTGCATGCCAGAGGAGGAGTCATTTTCCTCCTTTCACACTCCTTATAAGAATCAAAAGGGAATGAGCAGGAGCCCTGGCTACACTAACATGTGTTTCTCAGGCTGCAATAGGATCTTACCTTGTCTAGATAGTTACTTTTTAAATAAGAATGCCTGCTGATGGGCTTGCCATTCAACTGGTCCCTGGCTTAGTAGACCTATTGTGACAAGGTCTGTCATGCATAGGATGAATTGGGTACGCTCCTAGCAGGACATGTCTCTTCGAGCCAGTGAAGTTTTTCCTTTTGCCGAAAGCAGTTTAAGAGTTTTCTTGGCCTCCTCTCCTGCCTTTCCCCCCTTCCTTGGTGGTGGCTGTGGCAGAGGACCCCAAGAGCATGGTAAAGGATCATCCTTAGCTCAGGCTTCCTTTGCTCAGGGTCTGCCAGTTCAACAGAGGGAGCTGGCCTCAGAGGGAGACCCAGTAGGAGGTGTTTGCTGTTGCTCTGCAACTCCTTCACTACAGCCACTCCAGTCCCTTAGCTGATGTTAATAAAGTTCAGTTCCTTGATTTTACCTTACAACTCACTTGGCTTGTTATTAGCTGAGGCCCAGGGGGGCTAGCTCCTCCCTATATAGGGGGCCGGTCTTTGTTTTATTGTCCCTGCCTACAGGAGCAAATTGGGAGGAGGTAGCCCAGAATACAGGATGTTAGGACCCTCATCTGCTGGAAATGAACGTATCACAGGTAAGTACCAATATTCGTAATACATCAAAAAAGTTATATTTATTTGTCTCCCACTCCCCCCCCCCCGGTTCCCAATTACAGAACTCACATATTGGACATCAGCCTTCCCATCAAAGGACCCACACAGGGGAGAAGCCCTATAAATGTATGGAATGTGGAAAGAGCTTCAGTAGGAATGATAGCTTAAACACACATCAAAGGACCCACACAGGGGAGAAGCCATACAAATGCATGGAATGTGGAAAGAGCTTCAGTCACAGTGGAAGTCTAAACTCACATCAAAGCACCCACACAGGGGAGAAGCCCTATAAATGTATGGAATGTGGAAAGAGCTTCAGTAGGAATGAAAGCTTAAACACACATCAAAGGACCCACACAGGGGAGAAGCCCTATAAATGCATGGAATGTGGAAAGAGCTTCAGTCAGAGTGGAAATCTAAACTCACATCTAAGGACCCACACAGGAGAGAAGCCATATAAATGCATGGAATGTGGACAGAGCTTCAGTCAGAATGGAGATCTAAATTCACATCAAAGGACCCACACTGGGGAGAAGCCCTATAAATGCATGGAATGTGGAAAGAGCTTCAATCAGAGTGGAAGTCTAAACTCCCATCAAAGAACCCACACAGGAGAGAAGCCATATAAATGCATGGAGTGTGGACAGAGCTTCAGTAGGAGTGATAGCCTAAACTCACATGAAAGGACCCACACGGCAGAGAAGCCATACAAATGCATGGAATGTGGAAAGAGCTTCAGTGAGAGCAGAAGTCTAAACAGACATGAAAGGACCCATATGGGGGAGAAGCCATATAAATGCATGGAATGTGGAAAGAGCCTCAGTCAGAGTGCACATCTCAATTCACATCAAAGGACCCACACGGGGGAGAAGCCCTATAAATGCATGGAATGTGGAAAGAGTTTCAGTGAGAGTGGACCTCTAAACAGACATCATAGGACTCACACAGGGGAGAAGCCATATCAATGCATGGAATGTGGAAAGAGCTTCAGTCAGAGTGCACATCTCAGTTCACATCAAAGGACCCACACGGGGGAGAAGCCCTATAAATGCATGGAATGTGGAAAGAGCTTCAATGAGAGTGGAAGTCGAAACTCACATTAAAGGACCCACACAGAGGAAAACCCTTTAAATGCATAGAATGTGGAAAGAACTTTAGTCATAATGGAAATCTATTTCTCTTGCCTATAAAATAAGTCATATTTTCTTCTTGGCTTTACTTCGCAAACGAAAATTCAGGAAGGATTCATCCATGCTTTCTACAAGCGCATTGATGATGTTGGATGTATCCTTCGAGCCTGTGCATTGGATTTTTTCTGGTGGAGTGCAATGTGCACAAAATTGGCCTCACCCTTTAAACCAGAGGTTCGTCTGCTGAGGCCTTGACAAGCATGGATGGTGGCAGCGAGGTCCTCGGGTCGTAGGTTTGATTAGATTTTCCTTCTCTTAGATGCTTGACCTTACAGGGTTAGATGAGCACAATTTGCCCTGGTTTGGGATTAGAGTTTTCCTTCTCCTAGGATGGTTGCCATAATGCTAGAGAGCCCATCCTGCCCTTTGGCACTCTTGGTCAGACCCTTTGGTTGTGACTTGTCTGTCATGGGAGGCCCTGCCAGTGGCTATTATACCACCGCCAGCATAACTCACAACTTCATTAGGGTA
>NW_024804431.1:0-5408 GCF_019175285.1 Sceloporus undulatus
ACAAATACAGACCGGTCTCTCATCTTCCATTTCTAAGCAACGTGACTTAGAGGACACTTGCTCTTCAACTCAATGTAGTCTTGGAAGAATCAGATTATCTAGACCCATTTCAAACTGGCTTCAGGACAGGATATGGAGTCGAAATTGTTATGGTCGCCTTAGTAGATGATCTCCACTTGAATATCAATAGGGAAAGTGTGACCCTGCTGGTGCTTTTAGATCTCTCAGCGACTTTTGATACCGTAGACCATGGCATCGAGAAGAGTCTGAGGAAATTGAGGATGGGGGCAATGCGTTGCAGTGGTTCTAGTCCTATCTCTCAAGCAGATTCCAGATGGAGATGCTTGGGGACAGTTGTTCCCAGGGCCAGCTCTAGGTATTTTGCCACCCTAGGCGAGAAATATTTTGGCACCCCTGTCGCCCCTCATAATTATTTTCACTCCTTGATTTCCACTGTTTCATTTGTTAAAGCTAAACATGACATAAAACTTAGGTTCCAATCTCTCATCACAGTATTGAGAATTAGTCAAAAAGCCAATTAGGTTTTTACAGGTTAATTGACTGCTGTGATATTTGGAATGGCGACTAATGCACACATATTCCTTTTGCAAGCTGGAAGCATTATTTATTCAAATGATGTGGAAAAATCTGGGTCCCATCCCATGAACTTATGGCGTAGTAGTGGTCCATGTATGACCCCTAAAAACTAGAAATCTTCACCCAAGGGGCAGAAAAGGACGTCACAAGAAAGAAAACCCATAGGGTCTCCAGGTGAGAGGACCAGGGCTGCAGTTTGACACCACTTCAGCTGCCTTTGGCTCCCATGGTGACCAGTTGTACTAACCGCAAAGGAGGACAAGGCACCGCAAAATGTAGGGCTTTCAAGTGAAATGGAGGACATGAAAAAAGCTGTAAAAGCTGAAACCCCTCATATAAATATAAATTCATGCTTCTTAGTGATGCTCAAAAGGGAGGACATTTTTGGAATTCCTCCTGGACAGAAGACTGAAATGTAAGGTATACCCCAGAAAAAGAGGACATCTGGTCATCCTGCGGGTTCCATGCTATGGAGCCCTGGGATTTGTAGTTTGTTGTGGCTCCACTGCTCTCTGACTGAGAAGGCTAATTCTGCTCCCAAAATTTAAATCCCAGGATTCCATAGCATGGTGCCAGAGCAGTTAAAACGGTGTCAAATGGCATTACTTCTGCAGTGTAGATGCAGCCTAAGAAAAAAGGATGGGAATGGCTCCAGGTTGAGAAAGAAAAGACACATAGTAGGCACAGCCACCAAGAGTGGCAAGCCACACTCTCTCAGCCTCAAAGGAAGGCCATGGCAAAGCTTCTCTGAACTCATATTGCCAAGAAAACCCCATGGTAGGCTCACCTCAGGGCAGGACAGACCTCCTCCTCTTCCAGGACATGTCCTCCATTCCAACTTTCTGTCCAGGAGGTATTCTAAAGCATCCTCCATTTTGAGCATGACTAAGAAGCATGCATTAATATTTCTAGGAGCGTTTGGAGCTTTTCTTGAGTCCTGTCCTCCCTTTTTCTTGAATGTCTTCCATTTTGTGGTGCCTTCCTTTGCTGTGAAGAGATTTGGGAAAAAGACCAAGCTTTTAAAGTGGATTGTTGGAGCCAGTGTGGACTAGTTGTTTGAGCATTGATTGGACTATGACTCTGGGTTCAAATCCCAGCTCAGCCATGGAAATCCACTTGGTGGGGCATCACACTCTCTCAGCCTCAGAGGAAGGCCATGGCGAGCCTCCTCTGAATAAACCTTGCCAAGGAAACCCCATGAGAGGGTGGCGAGGAGGCAGAAAGGACTTGAAGGCACACAACAACAAACAACAACAACAAGAAGTGATGGGAAGGGAGGCAAAGGTGGGTGGATAGGGAAGAATAGGGCCAAAGTGTGGGAAGGAGGAAGGAGTTATTGGGGGGGGGAATGGGACCATGGAAATCCACTGGGTGACTTTGGGGGAGTCACATTCTCTCAGCCTCAGGGGAGAGCCATGGCAAGCCTTCCCTGAACAAGTCTCTATCTTGGCAAGAAAGAGAGGGAGTCTCGCCTCCAAACCCATAGAGAGAGAATCTTGTGAATGCTGAAAGACTAAGACAGTTCACTGGGCCTTTTGGGGCATAGAGACCAGCATCCTTAGCTGGCATGAGGGTGAAGATGGCGTCTGCACAACGCACTCCCTGACTCTTCCCACATGCCGGTGTGACACTGCACACTGCACCACATCGCAGGTGATGATACGGCGTTCCTCTGGTGCTACATCCAGACGACGCAGTGCCAAAGCAGTGCAGTAAAGCCACACCGTTGGCAGATATGGCACTTTTTCCGCAGCGCAGAAAGGAGCTCCGTTTTGCCCCACAGAAAGGCAACGGCGTAGCCTTATCATAGTGCACAAAGGAGCTGCAAAAAGCAGTGTATTTGCCATGGCCTTGATCTGGCGCTAAAAGGGGCAGCCTGTACATCCCCTTAATTTCTAGAAAATGGGGCTAAGATTGGAGTCATAGGGTTGGCCCCAGCCTTCATCACTCCCAAAGATGTCAATAGGAGGAGGGCTGGGTAAGACTCATGTGTCTGATTGATTTTAATGGGTCTATTTTTTTCTTGCAAAAATCTACATAAAATCATAATGTATAGCTAGACAGCAATAATAACAACAACCCAATAACAACAACCATAGCAACTACAATATTATATGTCTATATTTAATGTTTCCCATTGCCTTCTCCTAAGGCTGAGAGAGTGTGACTTGCCCAGTCACCCAGTGAGTTTCTATGTTGGAGCTGGGATTCAAACCCTGATCTCCAGAGTCGTAGTTCCTCTATGCTCAAACCACTAGGCCACACTGACTCCTACAACATGGACATTGTTTCACTGGGCCATTGTATGTCATGGACTTGGCCCAGCTTCCTCATCCATGGAGGTCATTTTAGAAGCCTCCTCCTCCTCCTCCATTTCCAGGCCCAGCTCCGTCTGAATGCCCTCCAACTCTCCCAGTTTGGCAGGGACCATCCCCTGGTTCATCTTCTGCCCTCCCACCTTTTCAGCTGCTCTTCAAATGCCACAGTTTCCTCCTCCTGCTGCCATTTTCCCCCTTCTCTTGAGCTCATTGCCATTGCTGCAATCTGAGTCCAAAGGGCAAAAGGAGTCTGCACTCCATGAAGACAGCCAAGGAGAAAGGAGAAGAGGGACCCTTCCCAGAGGCTCAGGCAAAAGCAAACAGCTGCAGCCTCTCCTAGTTTGCCTCTCCTTCCTCAGAAAGAACCTTGCAATCTTGATCATATTCTGAGGTTATTTGGTCCCAGCCTCCCTTTGATTTTCTTGGATCCCTTTCTGAAATCTCATGGCCCCACAGAGACTCCCAAGAGAGGAGAGGAGGCCTGGCAGCTGGAGAAGAGGGGAGGAGGAGGGGGCTTCCTTGCTTCAAGCCTCCAAAGCTGCCTCCCTACAGAAGACCATCCAGACCCTCATCCTTGGCTCCAAAAGGGGGGTTCTTCCCCCTCAGCCATCCATCTCACAGAAAAACCAAATTTGGGGGTCTCCCATTGCCATCTTGAGGCCCCCACCTTCCCTTTCCTGCAAAGGAAACCCAAAAGGAGCCCTTCTTCTTCCTAAGCAGCCAACAGTCAAAGCCACCAGTCTTCTAGAACCCTATTCAGGCTCCAAGCCAACTGCCAGCCTTTCCCAGAATTCCACGCTCTCCCTCCTCCCAGCGGAGGAGACCGGGAGACAGAGCAATGGGTGCAAACTCCAGGGAAAGAGAGTTTATTGTCTTAAACTTGTAATTCCAGTTGTGTCCCTTTATGAGAGAGAAAGGGGATATTATTATTATTATTATTATTATCATCATCATCATCATCATCATCATCATCATCATCATCAATTATGGTAATTCTTGTTCCCAAAACCATAGAACCTTGTGAAATCTCAAAGACTGTGTTTATCACACAGAGGTTTTTGCAGCTCTTTGCAGCTCAGATTCGAAGTCACTGCAGGTCCAACGATGCGAATTCAGGTGATAACGTTTTGCATTATCACAGGCGATTCCTTTCTATGGGGCTCCTTCTGTGGGGCTTCCGCAGTGATTCCAAAATGACCCCTCAGTTTGGCAAAATCGGTGACAAGCGAATGCACAGAAATCGCTTCCAAGCTCACTCCGATTCCACTCCGAATTGGTCTGCTGTGGAATGTAGCTTCGCTTCTGCTCTGTTTCACCACCGCAAACCCCCCGGTTGCAAATTTCCCATTATGCAGCGCTGCAATTCTCCCCATTTCCTTCCGGAGGTCCTTTCGCTTTCAGGGCAAACGAGGGGGGGATCGTTGTTCGCTCCGTTGTTGCTGGGATAAGGCTGAAACCTTTCGTGGGGAATAGGCAGCCAATGGGAGCGGAGGAAGTTCCAGGTAAAGGGAAGGAGGCCGTGCCTCCTCAGGAATGGGGAGCCAATGGGAAAATCACATTAGTCCCCATAGACTTCGGTTTTATCAATCAAGAACATTCCTAATACAAGGCCGCCCTCTTGTGGATACTCAGGGCATTGCAGCCTCCTTGGGCTTCTCACCAACTTCTATCCTGGAGCACCATCTGGTGGCCACTGTTGGCAATTCACTAATAGCAGTTAACCCAATTAAACAATATATAAAACAAAAACATGAAACAAGCTAGACAAGGAAACTGTTACATGGATTTGTAATTGGTTGACTGGCTGAACCCAAAGGGTGCTCAACAATGACTCCTTTTCATCCTGGAGAGAAGTGACCAGTGGGGTGTCCAGTGGGGTTCTGTCTGGGGCCCAGTGCTGTTCAACATCTTTATCAATGACCTGGAGGACAGAATTGGGGCCATACTTATCAAATTTGCAGATGACACCAAATTAAGAGGAGTAGCTAGTACCCCACAGGACAGGATCAAAATTCAAAAGGACCTGAATAGACTAGGAAGCTGTTCCAAAGCAAACAAAATGAAATTGAACACGGAGAAATGTAAGGTATTGCATTAAGGGCAGAAAAATGAAATGCACAGATACAGGATGGGAGACACCTGGATGAATGAAACTACATCTGAAAGGGATCTAAGAATCAAGTAGACACAAATTGAACATGAGTCCACAGTGCAATGCAGCAGCTAAAAAGGCCAATGCAATTTTAGGCTGCTTCAATAGAAGTATAGTGTCTAGATCAAGGGAAATAATAGTGTCACTCTATTCTGCTCTGGTCAGGCCTTACCTGGAATATTGCATCCAGTTTGGGTGTCCCAATTCAAAAAGGCTGTTGAGAAACGAGCACGTCCAAAGGAGGGCGACTAAAATGGTGAAGGATTTGGAAACCGCAATGGGACAGTCTCAAAGCTTCAGGCAAAGAGCATCAGACTGAAGTCACAATGGGACAGTCTCAA
>NW_024804432.1:0-5406 GCF_019175285.1 Sceloporus undulatus
ACCAGCCAGGGGCTCCAGATTGACTCAGCCTGGCATCCTTCCATAGGCTGCTAAAATGAGTACCCAGCTTGTTGGGGGCAATTAGCTTACACTTTGTAAACTACTTAGTACCATGGTAGCAAACATATGGCACGCATGCCAAAGATGGTGTGCAAAGCCATTTTAGTGGCACGCGGAGGGCAGGAAAGAGGAGGAACAGGCTAAGTCTCAGGGGGGCGAAGGGGAAGAAAATGAACAGGCGTGCGTCTGTTCCTCCTCCTTCCCTGCTGTCCCAGACCTTCAGCTGCTTCCAGAGAGGCATTTGAAGGCCTGGGAGGATGTGGGGGAAGAGAAGGAACATGCATGGAAATCCCGCCCCAGAAGTGCTGTTCCCCCAGAAGGCATTTTAGTTTGGGCACTCGGTCCCCAAAAGGTTCGCCATCACTGACTTAGTACATCACTAATCGGTATTGAAATGTACTTGCTACTGCTATTGCTATTGATTAATCTTGTAGAAACAGCATGGACCTACTCTGCCCTCCAGTACTTCTGAAAAGCAGTTGTTTACATTTATGGGTGATGTTAGTACAGTGGAACCTCGTCATATGCGGGGAATCCGTTTCGGATCCCGCCGCATATGCCGATTTCCGCCTATGCTCGAGCCCCATTGTAAACAATGGGGCTCGTGCAAGGTGGCGCGGAGGTGCGCGGGGCGCAACGGGCACGCACGCGGCGCAACAGGCGCACGCGCCCATTCAACTGAATGGGACGCACTGCCCCTTTCGCCCCACGCGCGCCCAGGGGCTTGAGCGCGTATGCTCAAAGCCGCTTATAAAAAGTCCACGTATGCGGAGGCCCCACTGTAGTTGCCTTGCTGACTTCTCCCCTGTTTTTTTCACAACAGCTTCAGTTTTGTAAAACTGATTCGTTTTAACCTACTTTCCTTCCAGCATTGTGATAAGTAAGCATGGCTAAAGAGTATAGAGAGGTTTGACATTTAGGATTGCTTTTCCTAATAATTCTCCCCACATGGGTTCAAATTTGGGTTCAAATTTGGGCCAGTCACTTTTTCAGCCTCACCTAACTCACAGTACTACTAGGAGACTGAAGTGGCGGAGATCTCATTAGAGGCAGCATAGAAATGCAACAAACTACTAAATATTAATATAATACAATACTCAATACAATATAAAGGGGAAATAAAGCAGCATCTCATTCAAGGGGCATGTCATATCTGGGTATGCTTGGCAAAATAATTCAGTTTTAACTGCTTTCCTGAATATCTCCAATGAGGATACCGAACGGATGTCCTCAGGAAGGCTATTCCACAATCTCGGAGCCCTTATTGAAAAGGCTCTTTGTGAAGTGGAGGCATATTTGGGGTTCATAGTTTCCAATAAATTCTTACCTGATGTTCTATGGGTGTGAGGCGGATTGTATGGGGACAGGCGGTCCTGTAAGTAACTCGGACCCAAGCCATATAGGGCTGTATAGGTCATAACCAACACCTTGTATTGTGCCCGGAAGCTAATAGGGAGCCAGTGAACATCTTTCAATATAGGTGTTATATGGTCAAATCTTGAAGAGCCAGTGACCAGTCTGGCTGCCATATTTTGTACTAATTGGAGCTTCCGAACTTGGTACAAGGGTAGCACCATGTAGAGCGCATTACAGAAGTCTAGACGAGAGGTTACCAGTACGTGTACCACTGTTCCAAGGTCCCTTTGGTCCAGGTAGGGTCGCAGTCAGCGTATCAAGTTGATAGCAGGCACTTCTGGCCGTCGCATCTACTTGAGATGTCAACTGCAGGGATGAATCCAGAAGTACTCCTAGGCTGCGAACTTCGTCCTTCAGGGGAAGTGTGACCCCGTCAAGGATGGGTTGACAAATTTCCTTCCTTGGACTTTGGGGGCCTATCACTAGTACTTCCGTTTTCTCTGGATTCAGTCTGAGTTTGTTTTCCCTCATCCAGCCCATTACCGCCTTCAAGCAGGCATTTAGAGGAGAGATGCTGTCCTTAGACACTGCGTCAGTTGGAGACATAGAGAACCGTACTGATAACACCTCGCCCCATATCTCCGGATGATCTCTCCCAGCGGTTTGATGTAAATGTTGAACAACATGGGGGACAAAATAGCTCCTTGAGGGACACCAGATGTCAGTTCCCTCTTAGAGGAGCAAGTGTTCCCCAGCTTCACCATTTGGAATCTACCCAAGAGGTAGGATCGGAACCACTGGAGCGCAGTGCCTCCAATTCCCATCTCTCTCAGGCATTCCAGAAGGATACCGTGGTCGACGGTATCGAAAGCCACTGAGATGTCCAAAAGCACCAGCGAGGTCACACTTCCCCTGTCGGCGCTCAGACGGAGATCATTGAGTAAGGCGACCATGGCTGTCTCAACTCTGTAGCCCACCCTGAAGCCGGTTTGAAGTGGGTCTAGATGATCGTTATCATCCAAGACAGCTTGGAGTTGGAAGGCAACTGCTGTCTCGATCAACTTGCCCAAAAATGGTAACAAAGAAACTGGTCTGTAATTATTTCTCACTAGGGGGTCAAGAGAGGGTTTTTTCAGTAGTGGTTTAACCACTGCTAGCTTTAGTTTGGATGGAAATCCCCCCTCTCGAAAAGATGCATTGATTATGGATTGTAACAATGTAGTTACTGCATCTCCTCCTTGAGCGGTCGGTCAACCAGGAGGGGCAGGGATCGAAAGCGCACGTTGTCTTCTTCACACTTCCAAGGAGCTTGTCCACTTCATCGGTATTTACAAACTCGAAGTGATCCAGTTTAACAGAGTCCACGGAAGCTCTAGATACCTCTCCTATTGCTTCTGTTTGTTACCGAGTATGGATTTATATAAAATTTTGGGTGCCATGCGATCTGAAGCCATGAACCCTGACTGACCCCCAGCAAGCCGCCATTAACCTAAAGGCAAGCAGACCATGTACACAGCAGCCTTGCAAAGGCATGGTCTCAAGATTTGAAATTTTCCAGAGTAAGTTTTGGGAGTTGCTAGACCAGATTTGCAGAGACCCATTCACGGAGGACAATAGCTATGGCTCCCTCCTTAATGAGTCAATGATTAACTTAACAGCTCAACCATCAAGGTATCTGCTCTCCTGAAAGGTGTCAGACCTACAACCATTGTGTAGATTTCAGCTTAGACAAAGATAAGCAATCAGAGCCTTTGTCAGTCAGGCTGCCATCGCCTGAGGATGTGTTTAGCAGTATATAAGGACCCCACTTTTCGCCCTTCAGTGGGCTTGTTGAGCTTCCAGTTCTGAGGCTGAGTTCCTAGAGCATCTTGCTCTGCTGAAATCACTTGAGCGAAGCCAAGCTCACTGTCACCGGGCCTCTAAGTTAGCTTTGCCCGCCAGAACTCAGCTCCAAAGCCACCACGGCCGCTCTTTCCTTTTCCCGTTCCCTTGGCTGTGTCTCACCATCCATCCTACATCTCATCCGGTTCCTTGGAGAAGACGTCTAAGGTAAATATTACCAACGGTGCCTCTCTCTTCCTTCCTTTACTCCCCGAACTCACCCCTCCCGCTATAGCATTGAATGTGTGTGCATGTGTGTGATCCCTTTTGTTGTGTGGCTTTAATAAATGTTCATATTTTAATTGCACCTCATTGGCATTCTAGTCTCTTTCTCTTGGGGGTGGACTAGGCGACCTCTGGTATACACATAGGGATACAATCCTGCTGCGTGCGTTGTTAGGACACGCCTCTCGTATTTGAGCTAATTAAAATTCCCCTAATTCGATCCTAACATGTTGTAATGCCGCATTCGAGATCAGCCCTTATCCGAGAGATTTTGTCTGCAAAGAAGTTGTTAAAGTCATCACAGCAGGCTTTAGTTGGTGCTAATATAGAGTTCAGGGTGGGAGGTAGCTGGGTAAGCTCTCTCACCACCCTGAACAGTTCTGCTGGACACGACTCTGCAGACGCAATACGTACAGCATAGAACGAATTCTTTGCTGCACCCACTGCCACTCCATAGGCCTTCAAGAGGCTCTGATGAAGTGTCTTGTTGGATAGGTGCTGTTGTCTCTTCCAGCTGCGCTCTAGTCGTTGTGCGGCCCACTTCATTTCCCGAAGATCTTCTGTATACCATGCTTTCCTATTAGAAGCGGGTCGATGGGACGCTCGGGAACGATACTGTTTATAGCCCTGTTTAGGTCAGTGTTCCAGATATCCGTCAGGGCATCAACAGAATCGCTGTCAGTTCCAACCATATATCCCTCTAGGGCTTCTTGGAACCTTTTGGGTTCCATCAGCCTTCATGGGTGGACCATTTTAATAGGTCCTTCACCCCTGGGGTGTGATTGGGTAGTCACCTTCAGTCATATCTTTACAAGGAAATGGTCCGTCCATGAGAGAGCTGAGGTTCCAAGAACCTCAGCCCACAGACTTTCCTAATCCGAGCTAAGGACCACATCAAGGGTATTACCCACGCAATGTGTTGGACCTGAGACTAATTGGGAGAGACCCATGGCAGTCATGGCAGCCATGAAGTCCCGAGCTGCACCTGTTAGTTCTTGTGAGCTGGCCTCGAAGTCTGGGAGACTCCAACATCAGCTCCGAGACCAGCTGTGTCAGCTCGGCCAGGGAGTCTGTTAGGCTATGGGGTGGATGGTAGACCAACAGAATCCCTAGACCAGTGATGGCGAACCCACTGCACGCGTGCCAGAAGTGGCACTTTGGGCCATTTCCTCGGACACGGGGCGAGGGAGAAGGTGGAAGAGGCACGCGCGTGCCTGTTCCTCCCCCTCCCTGCCTTTTTCTGGCCTCCCTCTGTCTCTCGGAGACAGCTGGAATCCAGAAAAGGGGGCTCCGGAGAAGGAGCCAGAGGAGCAAGCCTCTGGCCCCTCCGCACAGCCTTTTCCCAGCCCCTAGCTGCCTCTTCAAGAGAGCCAGAGGCCGGGAAAAGGGTGGGGAGAGGAGGAGCAACCAGCGCGCACCAGTGCCTCCTCCCCATGGAGCTTTGCCGGTATCCAACTGTCTCTCCCCATCTCCCTCCCTCCCCACTTACCTTTCCCTGCCTTCCAAGTGCCCCAAACGGGGCACCTAGAGGGCAGGGAAAGGTCCCTGGGGAGGGAGGCAGGGGCCCTCCCCATCTCCCTCCTTCCCCACTTACCTTTCCCTGCCTTCCAAGAGCCCCAAACGGGGCACCTAGAGGGCAGGGAAAGGTCCCAGGCCCTGCCATTCCTATTCTTCCCCTTTTTCCTTTCCTTGCCCCCAAAGGGCTTTAGAGAGGGAGGGAGGGCGAGGGCGATAGAGAGAGATAGAGAGAGAGGGAGAGAGAGAGGGAGGGAGATAGAGGAAGATAGAGAGAGAGGGGGGGAGGGAGAGAGAGAGAGAGAGACAGACAGACAGACAGACAGACAGATGCCGAGAGAAAGAAATAGATAGATAGAGAGAGAGAGA